>NW_024039418.1:0-67500 GCF_016077235.1 Cyprinodon tularosa | reverse complement strand
AAAACAATTTACTATATTTTTTTCACATAGTTTTGCAGTGTGTCGAGGTACTGTCTTGGTCTAATAAATGAAAATACATCCAAGTATTATAAAATGATAACCATGCAGGGCTCTTTACATAAGACTTGGACTCTCTAAAAACCCGAGGTGAAAATATTTCTGATAAGCAAAATAGCAGCAGCATCACAGACTGCAATGTGACCCAATGTGGTTTCTAGGATATTGTGGTGATTTCTGCCCTGCGGTTGCAGTTGCAGAAACATTGTGTTCCAAAATGTTGTGGTTTTGATTTCATGCAGTGTTTGACTTCATGTTTTTGTAGAGATCAGTTCCATCTCTTGTACTGTGTCTCTCTGAATGATATTACTGAGGGAAAATATGGAGAAGCAAGTCTAGGACGAAATATGAGAAGTAGTTTAGGGTTATTTTTCCAGACTTGAATATCAGTCAGAAGAGCCAGGGAGCGAATATTTCCAGGAACACAGTGTGACTGTCTTTTTTACATGATTAGGGATGAAAAGAATCTTCAACAAAAACAGCATTTTATCTTTATCTGAAACACCAACCCCCCAAAAATCAAACAATGTTTAACTCAGTAGAGCCCACATTTAATCAAATTAAGAATTTGGTAGATTTCTCCAGTATTGCAAAGGAGTAAGGATGTCATGCAAACCAATTTCTTAATTTAGAGTTTTATACATGAGAGGATGGATTTTGACATTATATTATGGATTTAAAAGGAAGGCAATGGAGGAAAGCTAAAATAACGTAAATTGTAATCTCTTTCATTTTTACCAGAACTCTACCTGCAGCCTTTTGGATCAGCTAAAGGCTTTTAACTACATGCAGACTCCCTGATAGTAAAGAATTACAACATTCCAGCCATGAAGTAACAAATGCATGGACTAGTTCCTCTGCATTAATCCTGGACAGGATATTTCTAATTTTTGCAATATTTCAGAGATTAAACAGGGAAATTCTATAAAACTGTTTGAAATGGGAATCAAATGTCCTAGTCAAAACTAATTATTCAAACACTATTATCCAGTGTTTTATAGTAACGAAGTAAAAATACTTCACTACTGTACTTAAGTATATTTTGGAGTACTTTATACTTTCCAAGAGTATAAATTTTTTTAAGAAACGTTCACATTTACTTCACTACATTTACGAACTTAATTGCATACTTTTACTCCGATACATTTTCAATGTTTGGTTTAGTTACTAAGTAAAAAAAAAAAAAAAGAAAACGAGCGAGAGAAACGCAAGTGTTTTGACCCCCCTACTGACTACAAAGTCGGGTCTTGCCTGGGCTCGTTCATCAACACCAGTAGGATACGCATGTTTGGCAAAGCCTGTCTAAATTTATCCTACACTTGGTTGTTTATATTATTTGAAGTTAATTTAACCTTCAAAGTTTACCAAAATTCAAACTGCACTACTTTTTCCTTATACTTTTCACTACATTACTTGAGTACATCTATTTTTACTGTAATTCTTATACTTAAGTACAAGCCATTTCAGATACTTTAAGACTTTTACTCAAGTAACATTTCAGTCAGTGACTTGGACTTTTACCAAAGTCATATTTTGGAGAGGTACTTATACTTTTACTTGACTCAGAGATTTCAGTAGTTTATACAACAGTGCTATTGTCTGAGATCAATTTAATCCCACCCAGATGAAGGGACTGACTAATCAGCTTCTTTTTCAAAGATTCTGGTTAAAAGACATTAACCTTTTTTCTGTCCAAATTCAAAATCAAAAGCTTTAGAGTCATCCAGGTTTTTATGTCTTCAAGATATGCCTGTAGTTTCTGTAATGAGTTAGTTTTGTCAGGTTTTGTTGAAAAATAAAGCTGAATATCATCTGCAAAACAGGGGAAGTTAATCCCAAGCTGTCTAAAAATTCTACCAATTGGGATCATATATATATATATATATATATATATATATATATATATATATATATATAGTAAAGAGAAATGGCCCTAGTACTGATCCCTGTGGTGCTCCACAGGTACAGTAACCCTAGAGCTTAAGAAAAATGTATCATTAGTATGAACAAACGAAAAGCATTCAGATAAATAATATTTATAAAAGCCTGGGGAAGTTCTCTTAATTCATAAAAAAAATTCAAGAATTTTATGACTGACTGAATCAATTTCAGTGCAACTGCTGTTTCAGTGCTAAGATGAGCTTTAAAACCTGACTCAAAATGCTAATTATGGTCTAAGTGCTTACATACTTGTTTCGCAACTTTTTTAAAAATAATTTTAGCTAAAAAAAATAGGAGATTAGATATGGGTCTATAATTGACCAAGTAATTTGGATTGAGAGAAGGCGTCTCACTTTAAGTACAGGTTTATTAGAGCTACCTTAAAAGGCAGAGGTACATCTTCCTGTAACAGTTTAATCATATTTAAAATAGAGGTGGAAATGGGTGACAATGATCTCATTTATAAATCAATTTTATTTATAAACATGCCAGCAACATCATTACTTTTTCTTTCCACTAATTCTGCTATGTTATCGAATAGAAAAGCACAGAGCAGTAAATTCCTGTGAGTTTCTGGATTTAATTATGAAACAGGAATGTAATCAAATTATTGAAACTGAGTGAAGTAAATAAGGATTAGGTATGCCAGAATGAGTGGCTTTAAGGTATCCACATTTTTTTAAAGTAAGTTTCAAAAATCTTAAATGTGAATATCTAACATGCTGTCAATGAAATACCAGATAAAGTGCTAGAGTGACTGCTTGGCCAGACGGCCTTACAGTATGTCAGGCAGTTAAACTCAGACCCAAGCAGTCACAGCAGCGGGAGATTGTGCTTTCACCATTATTCAGAATTACCCATAAAGCAACAGTCCTTTTCTGTAACCATAAAATCAAGAGTTCCACAAAAATGGAGTGATGTTTTAAAGAAGCCCTTTATTGTGTCCTGAATGAGCTGGATCTGTCCTTAAATATCAACAACTGGCTGCTGTAAGACCTTTTTTTTCTGTTTTATTAAAAACAGAATTTTTTTAGTTGTAGTCATTTGTTATATGATATATGGTTGATTCTAACCTGTTTTCACCGACTTTTAAATTTCAGGTATTTTTTTGCCTGCTCTTTTGTTTCTTTTCTAGTTTAAAAAAGTAAGGAACATTGATAACCGTGGTGTTATAACCTACAAGCAGCAATGCTGTTAAGCAGCTAACTGGTTGGACGCCTTAACAAATTATTGAAATAAATGGACATAGATAATATTATTGCAACATTTTTGCGCAACAAATAGCATAAGACCTTCATATATAGTATGGGTTAGCTAACTGAAAATCTCCTAGTAATGTGCAAATAACTTTTTGCACTTAGAAAGGCTATCAAAAGATTGCCTTAAACAAGCAACAACCCCATTTACTGTACACTACCCTTGTGAAATTGTGCAGAGAACAGTCCGAGCACGGTAATCTAGATAGCTGTTGAGTGTAAATGGAATGCAACTGAAATAAACCAGGCCAGATACTGTCATGAACCGAGGACAGATGGGCCCAGTATTCAAGGAGAGACAGTCAGTAGGAAAGTTCAAAACGTTTATTAAATAAACAAACAAAACAAAAGCGGAGCTGTGGCTTACGGACAATGCAGGATGGGGAGCGGGGCACCGCCCAATCACAGACACTCTGCAGGAGAAACACAGGTAAGTGACCACAATCATCTGACAAAGGATGATTATCTGAGTTGGCCACTTACCTGGTTTAACAGTCCAGTCCTAGAATGTCCCCAAGTGCTGCAGTTCAAGAGGAAATGCTGGAAGCTGATCCTGGTCTGGGATCCAGAACAGAAACAGGTGGAAGGATCCAGACTTCCAGGCATCCACAGGCTCCCAGGAGGGTTCAGAGTCTGACTGGGACCAGAAGCATGACCAGGTGGTCATGCTCAGGAGCAGACAGGATCAGGTGCAGACAGGCAGGCTCAGTGGAAGAGGGTAGCCGAGACAGGACGTAGAACCGGAACTTGATGCAGGACTTTAAACTGGTCTCCTCCCTGGAGCCAGGCTTACTGGATAAAAACTGAACCTCCCCACATATAGAGCCAAAAATCCAGAGGACTCCACGGGGGAGGAACAGTGGACAAACAGGAGACGAGACGAACACTAAAACCCTCTTTCCACTGGCTGCCAGGATCCAGGACACGAACCAAGGAACAAAACTAACAGACAGGCTAACAAATAGACAAGTAATGATTTGGCACTGAATGCTCAGGCTGAAGTGAATAGAAACCAGAGGAAACAGGTGAGAGGAATAAATTATAATTGAGGCAAGGAGGGAAAACGACAGGTGAATGGAATGACTAATTAAGGGAGAGCTAACAGGCCAGATCATGACAGATACAAGCAAACCACACTAAACTGGTACTAATTCAACAGTAGGGCTCAGCACGGTTCAGTTGTGGTTCGGTTCTCTGATAACAAAGAGTCCATGAGCATGAGTCAGCTGACTCATTTTGCGGTTTTTCCGGCATGTGCGGCTTTGTAATTCACAGATCTCTTCAGATGTTCATAACAAAAACTTCTTCTCAGCCTATTAACTATAAATGGCATCTAAAGAGTGTGGTACGACCTGGGATGATGCTCTCATTGAAATTGTGGTGGAGGACACTATGCAGACACAAAAGTTACTAAATGTTATGAGCGTCTCCATTTTTGTTTGCGTAATTCCCACCTTGAGAGGTAGTAGTACCTTGGACCGCCAATAGGAGGTGAGGGACAGTGCTAGCGTGATGTGTTAATGGTCGTAAGAACCAAGCTCGGCACAGTTAACTGATCCAAGCTCGCTCCGAACTCGGCACGGATCGGTTTCAGAGGTGTTAGGTTTATTCTTTATACATCATGTGCATTGTTACTTTATTAGCCAGATTAGAGAGAGTAGAAGTCCTTCCTTCACATTGTGGATATCACTGTGTGTACGGAGGTCAACTAATCAGAACAGCCTTCGTGTCTTTAAAAATACACAGGATATGGGCACATCTTGATGGTGGAGAGCTATCTGTAATCCTTGGGCATCGATGGCATGTCAGTTTCTGATACGGACAACTAAGCATCCACCTAATCCAACACATAGACTCATGAGCTATAAGAAGGAGAAGATGACCTTGTTCGGGGCTCAATCTTTGCGCTAGCGGACGATTTTTGATGGCACAGCTGTGCAAGCTCCAAGCATTTTCTCTGTCCTGTAACGACCTGATCTGGAATAAAATTTGTTACTTTTTTACTCCTGTTTTATAGTCCTTTTTATATGGTTTTACCCAGTTTGAGTTAAAAGTAGTAAATAACTTGCTCCCAGGAAAAAGAACCCTAAGGGAGCCCCCGAGGCGCAACAGCTTTTTTAGGAGACATAACTTCCTCATTTAACAGAGGGGTAGTGGAAATGGGTCACAACAATGACAGATATATTGTTTTTTGGCACAACTGATAAATATAAAGTATAAACTATTCTCATATTTTTCTTAAACTATAAAAGAACATTTTCAATACATGCTAAAAAATTCCTATTTGTAAACAGTGTATTTATCTTGTGTGCAACCACTCACTAGACCAAAGCACAGCTAAAGTTAGTAACTGGATACCCAATCCTTATAGCTCACTTTCTACAAGGGTTCTGTCTGCCTCCTGCTGTCTCTGCTCCCCTGCGTCTCTCTGCTGCTTTTATTACTGCTGGTTCAAATAAATCTCCTCTCCATAAACCTTTTGTCCCCCATTTAAGAAAGATCATTGCTTTTGTTGCTTTCTTTTATGTTGCCCATTTTTTTTTTTTTGTCAAAACATGCTCATATCATTACATGCCTGTTTAATCATTCTCTTTACCTGCATGTAAATGTAATAATTTGACAGTTAAATTCTAAAATACCATAAATATATATGAAGCATATTTTACTATGTAGGAATAATTTTTTGCAAAACAGATAAGAGCTGCTGTGACTATAGATGCTAATGTGACGGGCCATGAATTGATGCTTAATCAGACAAAGCATGAGATTTTAGGGCAGAATAAAACTGTTAGCTGACATTTTAGCAATAACTCAGACATGCAGCTTGATTAGTATTTAAGACAGAAGTTTTCAGACAGTCACTATGTGGTGCCCACCTCAGTTTACTGTGCATGACAGCCTTCAACTGTGTTTGGTCCACTGGCTGTTCTAGTCTTTGACAGAAAAGTCCAGACTGTTAGTCACCTCGGCTTTTGATATGGCACAGCTAACATCACTGACAGCTGCAGCAGAGAGAAAACTAATCAGCCGAAGCCTGTGTAAGCTGAGAGCGACAAGGCACAAAAAAAAAGAGACAAAAAATCAGTGTATGCAAGACTATCGCTGCCGTCAATAGAAAGACAAGGCTTTGGACAGGTTGGCAATCCATCACTGGCCCTTTGGACTATCTCCGAAAATCTGCTTTGTATCCTTTACATAGAAACAGAAAACCAGGAAATACACAATGTTCAGAGTAACAGAACAACATGTTTTTCTACCGATACAAACATTCCTTGTTGAATAAGTGATGAGTTAATATTAGGTTGTATGAAAGGCCTAAATTGAAAGAATAAGAATCCCTTTATTCTACTGATTGTTCTATGAAATAAACAAACCAAATGTTTGCCTTCATTTTAGTTGAATTAACTAAATGCACAGTCCAGGGCAGTGGTGTCAAAAGTTCACACATTTGTTAGTTAAGTAGAAGTATAGACACTGCAGTTAAAAAAAAACTCTGGTAAAAGTTGAAGTATCAACCTGACCTCTTTACTCAAGTAAAAGTGAAAAAGTATGTGCTCCAAAAACTACTTAAAGTATAAAGTAACCTTTAAAAAAACAGCCAGATTTTTCAACTATTTCTAAAAATTCTCTGAGATAGGGCCAAGGATGAGGGAGGTCTTGTTGGTCTCCGTCTCCCGATACGCTCTCGCCTGTGTCCGACCTTTCAGACATTTCAACATCTTTTTCTGAATCCCACATTGTAGCATGGCATAGACAATTCACGTTAGCAGTTTGAAGAACACCTGCTTGCTTCTGATGATTTCCTTTAGCTAACCAATGAGTGTTTGCGTTCTATGACTCATCCAATCACACTAGTTTTCACTAGATGTGGATGGAGCCAATGATCTGCATTGGATGGAGCACATGACGGGAAATAAAGATTTAGAAACATTAAACCGAAGCCAAGAGTAACGAGTAACGTTTGTTTAAAAAATGTAAGGAATAAAAAGTACAGATACTTGTGTGAAAATTTAATGAGACGAAGTCAGAAGTAGGAAGTAAAATAAGTAAAGGAGTAAAGTATGGATACCTAAAAAGTTTACTTAAGTACAGTAATGAAGTATTTGTACTTTGCTACTTGACACCTCTGTTCCTGGATTTATTTCAACATAATATTTGTGAACCTGTCACATCATGGGGAAATTAATAAACAATAGAATCAAGCAAGTTAACAGGAAAACAAACCCTGGTACATCCCTGGACAATGTTTCCGGTGACTCCATAATACCACTTTTACTGTATTTCCCTGTGTTTGTCATCAAACAGCAATTCACACTTGGCTGCTTGCTTTAGTTATTTGACAGAGAACAAAGGAAATTCTCTGCATGCTGCAGCAAGTATTCAAATAATGGAAATGCCAAGTTCTAAAGAAATACAGGCTTTTGTTTCACAGAAATTTTTGGTTTTGGCTTGTTTTCTTGCCAAATTATGTTAAAAACATAACTTAAACAGGGATTTAAAATATACCTGGTTAAAATAACAGGTAAATGATTAATTTAAACACATTTTAATTACTTTAATATCAAGATCACCCAAAGCATTTTAGAATTTTTGTCTTTCCTAATAAGACAACAGCCCAGTAGAGTCTTCCAACTAATGGGAATGGCAGTTCTTTTCAGTGAACTGAAGCACTAAAATCAGTTAATTGGCTGTAGCTTTGTGGTGCAGTGTGACATTAAATCAAACATTTGTCTCAGGTCTCCGCAGGGTGCGGAGCCCAATCCCCCCCGTCCTGCCCCCCGCCATTGGCTGGCGCTTTGGCCCGCTTGTGCATTGGTTGTGCTCAGTGTTTGGGGGTAGAGGTCCTGGCAGGTACTGTCTTGTTCCTGGCCCCCGGGGGTCTGGTCGAGGCTCCCGCCGGGGGGTAGGGCACCCCTGGGGCCTCGGGTCCATGGGCGTTTCCACTTCCACAGCTACTGGGGACTTCAGCATTGCGGTTGCTGAGGGATTTCCTCAGGGCCATTTCTCCTCTTCCCTTGGTGGGGGATGGATTTTCTTGTTTGGCCCCTCCTGGGTGCCTTTGCTCTGGGGATCCCTTTGGGAATCTGGCGTTTCGGCTCTTCACAACCACTATTGAGCATTTTTCCTTCGGATAACCTTTACATGTACAAGTGCACTCTCACAAACAACTACAGGGGCAGATAAAGCAATACTACTTATACTTCAGCGAAAGCATCAAGGTGCCGCTTTATTTTATCTCCTATACTATATCCATTGGTTGTGGTGTTCTTTTTACACGTCTCTGCAGGTGATGAAGCAGACTGAAGACGTCTTCTTTTTATCTACTCTTTCTTTCAACTTTCCTCTTTTCTCTTTTTTTTCCCCTGTTTTTCCTTACCTGTTCTACCTACATAGCAGTGTCTATATAATCTGCAATACCCCCTGCATAATCATAAAAAAGCTTTTCATATGCATCAATCAAGCGGAACACTTTGTCGAAAGCCGTACTGCTCCACTTGAGAAAGCAAAATCTCTTGGGCTCTCTTTTTCAGCCTCAAGACAATTACTCTTATTGCCAATAAAAAATAAATCAAAAAATGACAATGACATTTTTTTTCTTACACCTAACGTGGGATAAAGGAGCAGCCAACCAGCAGAATTTCCATTTCAATGCAGGTGTGAACTGATGCCGCGGTCACAACAAATCCCAAGATGCATTGCCAGTAGAGCTCATGCAAAGCATTCTGGGATATATCTGCTCGTCTAGTGACCATGGATCTATACTTTTCAAGTATTGATCATCATTTCCACTACTTTTTCATCCACTAGACCAATGGTTCCCAAAGATTTTCTTCTGGGCCCCCCTTTGTATTACAATAAAATTTACCCCGCCCCCCCAAAAAAAGAAAAAAAAAATGAAGCGAGCTGAGCATTTACCGACAAGGATGTAGCTTTTGTAAAGAAAGATTGCTGACACCGGCAGTTTGTGAGTTTTTATCTGAAAAAGTCAACTGACTTGTCTTTGTGCTCTGGATGTAGGGTCTCCAAGTGTTGTCTTAGCTTGTTGGGCTTCAGACTGTCACAAGCTAGCACTTTAAGACAGACAACACACTGTGGTCTCTCATTACCCACCGTTGTACAGGTGAAGCCAAAGGAAAGATATGCTTTGTCATATTTTCTACTCTTTGTCTTTGAAGAAAGCTGGTTTGGAAGCATATCTTTCAGTGGTTCATCTTCTGCCTTATTTTTAGGGAGCCCTGTCAAAAACCTGTCCATTATGCTCAGTCAAGTAAGCACTGTTTTTTTTTTTTTTTTTTTTCTTCATTCATCCATACGCGCCCCCCTGCAATGGCATTGCGCCCCCAGTGCGTCCCACACTTTGGGAACCACTGCACTAGACTTTTGGACTCATTTAAAATGGCATAACCACTACAAAGTGCCCTTTATAGTGTTTAGGGTGGATGTTCGAACACAGCTAACCAGTCAGTCAGTCAGTATCTTAACCTAATAATAATCCCTCACCAATTCATAAACACTGTTACTGGTTAGTAATACTTCACAAAGTACTCCACAGAAGCATTTATCTGTGTTTTGCAGGTTAGCTTGGTGAAGCTAATTTCCACTGTTAGTCATTAAATAACAGGTATTCCAGGCTAAAATTAGCCATTAGATTGAAGTAAGAGTCTGTGGACTGCGTCTTACATGTTTAGGTTCCATATCCTCCCCTGTCTTGATGTGGGAAGATGTCAGCTGCAAACTCGTGTCAATCTAATCAACCTTATATAGCTGCCATGATATCAAGAATATGCCCTTACTGCAAACTAATTTGGCCAATATTGCAACCATAATAGTCACATCTCCTTTGTGCAATTTATTTTTAATGCTTTCACTCCATCTCGGTGCTAAATGTTTTTATAACTGAGAGCATCAGGAATGTTACCCCTATGGGTGATAATAAGATAATTAACCTCTGATACCTTTAATTGTGCAGCCTTTAAAAGTATCCAGCATTGATACACAACGGCCAAAAAAAAGCTAAAGTTAAAAAATTATAGCTTAACTGATAAAACAGCAGCTATGATATGTTGAACCCCAACCATTGACAACAGTGTTCTTTAAATTGTAAGACTTAGAAGATACACAGTTTAAAAAAAGACAGAATTATCTATTTCTTAATCTGTATATGTTGTGGCTTTAATGCCAATTCTGAGACGCTTTTATTTTTTGAGAAAATATCTCATGGGGGGGGGTTGGGGCTTTTTAATTCATAATTGGTATGTGTAGCTTACACTGTGAGGCTTTTTTGAAGTCTTTAGAAAACAACTGTTCTACTGAATGTTAAAAAGAAAGAGAAGGCGACCAACAGTCCTGCAGGAATTGCACAGCCGCACTAGAATACACTTCAGGAAATTTAATTGCAGCAACTACAAACTTGTTCCTGTGAGTATTATATAATAAAGACTGAGCTCTAACATGAAATAAAAAGCACATTTTCTGTTCCTCAGGCTGGAGAAGTATTTTATCTATCTACACTCACCGGCCACTTTATTAGGTACGCCATGCTAGTAACGGGTTGGACCCCCTTTTGCCTTCAGAACTGCCTCAATTCTTGGTGGCATAGATTCAACAAGGTGCTGGAAGCATTCCTCAGGGAGTTTGGTCCATATTGACATGATGGCATCACACAGTTGCCACAGATTTGTCGGCTGCACATCCATGATGCGAATCTACCGTTCCACCACATCCCAAAGATGCTCTATTGGATCAAGATCTGGTGACTGTGGAGGCCATTTGAGTACAGTGAACTCATTGTCATGTTCAAGAAACCAGTCTGAGATGATTCCAGCTTTATGACATGGCGCATTATCCTGCTGAAAGTAGCCATCAGAAGTTGGGTACATTGTGGTCATAAAGGGATGGACATGGTCAGCAACAATACTCGGGTAGGCTGTGGCGTTGCAATGATACTCAATTGGTACCAAGGGGCCCAAAGAGTGCCAAGAAAATATTCCCCACACCATGACATCACCACCACCAGCCTGAACCATTGATACAAGGCAGGGTGGATCCATGCTTTCATGTTGTAGACGACAAATTCTGACCCTACCATCCGAATGTCGCAGCAGAAATCAAGACTCATCAGACCAGGCAACGTTTTTCCAATCTTCTATTGTCCAATTTCGATGAGCTTGTGCAAATTGTAGCCTCAGTTTCCTGTTCTTAGCTGAAAGGAGTGGCACCCGGTGTGGTCTTCTGCTGCTGTAGCCCATCTGCCTCAAAGTTCCACGTACTGTGCATTCAGAGATGCTCTTCTGCCCACCTTGGTTGTAACGGGTGGTTATTTGAGTCACTGTTGCCCTTCTATCAGCTCCAACCAGTCTGGCCATTCTCCTCTGACCTCTGGCATCAACAAGGCATTTCCGCCCACAGAACTGCCGCTCACTGGATTTTTTTTCTTTTTCGGACCATTCTCTGTAAACCCTAGAGATGGTTGTGCGTGAAAATCCCAGTAGATCAGCAGTTTCTAAAATACTCAGACCAGCACTTCTGGCACCAACAATCATGCCACGTACAAAGTCACTCAAATCACCTTTCTTCCCCATACTGATGCTCAGTTTGAACTGCAGGAGATTGTCTTGACCATGTCTACATGCCTAAATGCACTGAGTTGCCGCCATGTGATTGGCTGCTTAGAAATTAAGTGTTAACGAGCAGTTGGACAGGTGTACCTAATAAAGTGGCCGATGAGTGTATCTATCTATCTATCTATCTATCTATCTATCTATCTATCTATCTATCTATCTATCTATCTATCTATCTATCTATCTATCTATCTATCTATCTATCTATCTATCTATCTATCTATCTATCTATCTATCTATCATCTATCTATCTATCTATCTATATGTATGCATACATATACACATGATGTTAACACCCTAAGTCATGTTGTTTTCAGCATCTTGTTTCATTTTTTGATGATAAATTGTCCACTTCTCCCAACTCTCCACCAAACTCCCTATGCATTTGGTTTCCCATATACTGTCAATTTCACAGTCCAAAAATGCTTATCCCTCGCTGCAGCATGCAGAGAATTTCCTTTGTTCTCTGTCAAATAACCAAAGCAAGCAGCCAAGTGTGAAGTGCTGTTTGATGACAAACACAGGGAAATACAGTGAAATATTGTATCATGACAAATTAGCAGATTAAGCAATTTGCTCCAGCTTTTAGATCCTATCTGACAAATAAGCTTAAAAATAAGATGTAAAAAGAACAAAGGAACATGGAAATCAAGAATGACGTGTCGAGAGTAGCAAAAGACAAACGGGGTAAAGCAGGATACGGCACATGGAGAGGGTTTGAGGAGAAGGGAAATAGAAGGGAAAAACAGATCTAGGCTATTGATTTATTGGAGGGTATAGTCTAAGAGACGGGAGCAGGATTGATCAAATGGAAGGTTATCCTTATTCACAAAGGCAAGCTGTTTGCCAATACCGATCACAGCAAACTAAAATGGTTCAAGGGATCTGTGACATTCACTAACACTGCAGACGCTGTTAGTGGCCAGTTCAGTAGAATATTTGGGGGATGGAAGACTATTTTAGATGGAGAGCACTTTTACAGTTTGTATTTTTGACATTGAGTTAAAGTTTATAACAGTATTTGAAATTAATAAGTGTTTTTGCTGTCAGTAAAAAATATAGGAGTTTAGCTATTTAGTGTGCAAATTAGCATAATTCTGCATAACAAGGCGTAACTCAAACTACCAGATGGTTCCAATAAATCTATGCTATGTGTGAAATACACATTAACATTTATTAACCGGAGTCAATTTTGAGGATAGTGAATTATTTAAGTGGTTGTATAGTGGTTTGAAGAAGATTTTTGCCAAAAATCGACTTAATATTGCTGGAAAATTGGTTATTGTATATCTTTTGCTGTAGTTTCTAACTAAGAAAGATGTTCCAGATTGATCTTTCGTTGTACTTAAAAATTCTAGATTTAAACAAAATATATTGCTCTTTATCATAAAGCTTGTCCACACTTTGTAATATATACTGTGTTGCAAAAACAATAAGGTCTTAAACCTAAGGTAGTTTAATTTGTATGGTAATATTCAGTAACATGACTTTCAAAGTGCTTTGAATGAGATAACATTGCAGAGATATAATAAAGGAAGGTACAACATTCTTCATATCAATGATGCTTCAGTTTAAAAAAATAGTAAAGGGCAACTTTAAAAAAAGCTAGATTTAGACCAGGGCTTCTTTACCCTGGTCCTCACGGCCTACTGTCCTTCATGTTTTAGATGTGACTCTACTCAAGCAAACCTGAATCAAATGTTTGCGTTTCCTCCTCGACTGCCCTCAAATGTTTGAAAAGCCTGTTAATTGCCTTTTCATTGAGGTCAGGTGTGAGGAGGCAGGAAAACACCTAAAACATGTAGGACACTGTGGCCTGAATATTGGGGTTCAGAAACCCTGGTTTAGGCCGTTGTTTAAAAGAACTTAAGACATCTGCATTTACATTTGTCTTTTCCAGATTAGTAGACTGTTAGAACTTAACATTGCTTCACTATGTTTGGTTGTACTGTAATTCTAAGGATGCAGAATTGACTTTAAACTTGAAGTGTCTTGCCCAAAGACACAACAACACTGAAAGTCAGAGCTAGGGCTTGAACCGTAAACCCTTTGATTTCAGGACAAACTCCAACATCGAACGCCACTGTCGCCCCATATATATTATAGTCTAGCAAGTTTTTTAAAGTCTATTCTCTAATTTACGGGGAGCCAGTTCCAGGTCTTTAGAACTGGGTTGATGTGCCATAATTTCCTATTTTTTAGTGAGGATGCAGGCAGCAGCAATCTATATCGACTGCACTTTTCTGGCGGGGTTTTATGCAGATTTGTGAAACACTGTTGCAGTAATCGATTTGACTTAAGAAGTTATTTGAGATCTTGCTGGGCCTTTAGTGTGAGGGATTGCTGTCTAGTAAATGAGTCGATGCAATCAGCTGGTTTTCCTTAGATAGAAAACTTTTAACTAATCTGATTGTATGTGCCTTAAGGCACTGACATACCTTGGCGATTTAGACAGTGTATGCCAACGTCCCAGAATCTTTCAAAAGGCTGGCATACGCTGAACTTTCTAATTATTTATTCAATATTGGCCGTATACAAAGAGTATTCATAATGAGTCCAGAACTTATATTCAATGCCAGTCTAACTTATGCATAACACATGGAAGCGTAACACCCATGGTATTTAACAAGCCAGTGTCCTGAGGGGGGCAGCAAAAGAAGAACGAAAAAGAAAAAAAAGAAAGGTTTACAGTAGATTTAGTGTTATGTCTGTTAGGAAGTTTGTTGTTCGTGGGCAGGAACACATGGAGGATCCTTCACCCTCACCACCCTATGATGGGGATGATACAGGTTGGATAAGCTAGACGCCATGACTTATGAGTAAGTAACAATTAACGTTTGTCAACAATCAGATAACTTATGGCCCATGTATGGCATGTGCTAGCCTGGGTGCCATTCCGAACTTAGTCCCGCCCACAACGTTTGAGGTCGGGAAGTTCGGTCTGGCATTGCTCAATAGTAGCGTGAGTATGATCGCCCAATATCTGGCGGGCCAATCAAATTGTCAGGGCGGGCTTTATACGATGATGGACAGATGATCAACAGTAACGTAATCAACCACGTCACCAAAGCGCGCTTGGGTGACAACACAACAATGGCTGGCGCTGGAGAGTTGAGGTGAGTAGATTCTGCTATTAGGTCTGTTCTAGAAGATATCGACAGCAAATTATTTTTAAAAGAGGAACAGAGAAACGCGATCAAGGCTTTTGTTGAAAAGAAAGATGTTTTTGGCGTCCTTCCTACGGGATTCGGCAAAAGTTTAATTTATCAGCTGGCTCCCTTGGTCGCTTAACATTCGTCACGTATTACGTTGCTCTTATTGGTTGTAGGTCTATCCAATTGAGTGCCGAGGCATTTTTTTCCTGGTTCGTTTGAAACACGCCCCATAATCACAGCTCTATGGAGAAGTATCAGACTCTTATTCTGACTAGAATTGAGTCGGACTACGTCAGGCTAATCATATGCTACCATAGGTCAAGAAATTTTGAGCATCATACTTGCCGTATGTCAACGTGTGCCAGCGTGCTTCAGCCTGCTTCATCGTGCTCATAACTTATACACAGAGTTCTTCCAGAAACTAATAATTTAATGCTTTTTAATTATCTTAGAAATAAATTTAATGCCATCCATAAGTACCCATGACTCTCATATACATATATGTATATCCATCTATATCTATATCTATCTATATATACATGTATATATATATATACACTATATTGCCAAAAGTATTTGCTCACCCATCCAAATTATTGGAATCAGGTGTTCCAATCACTTCCATGGCCACAGGTGTATAAATTCAAGCACCTAGGCATGCAGACTGTTTTTACAAACATTTGTGAAAGAATGGGTCGCTCTCAGGAGCTCAGTGAATTCCAGCGTGGAACTGTGATAGGATGCCACCTGTGCAACAAATCCAGTCGTGAAATTTCCTCGCTCCTAAATATTCCACAGTCAACTGTCAGCTGTATTATAAGAAAATGGAAGTGTTTGGGAACGACAGCAACTCAGCCACGAAGTGGTAGGCCACGTAAACTGACGGAGCGGGGTCAGCGGATGCTGACGCGCATAGTGCGAAGAGGTCGCCAACTTTCTGCAGAGTCAATCACTACAGACCTCCAAACTTCATGTGGCCTTCAGATTAGCTCAAGAACAGTGCGCAGAGAGCTTCATGGAATGGGTTTCCATGGTCGAGCAGCTGCATCCAAGCCATACATCACCAAGTGCAATGCAAAGCGTCGGATGCGGTGGTGTAAAGCACGCCGCCACTGGACTCTAGAGCAGTGGAGACGCGTTCTCTGGAGTGACGAATCGCGCTTCTCCATCTGGCAATCTGATGGACGGGTCTGGGTTTGGCGGTTGCCAGGAGAACAGTACTTGTCTGACTGCATTGTGCCAAGTGTAAAGTTTGGTGGAGGGGGGATTATGGTGTGGGGTTGTTTTTCAGGAGCTGGGCTTGGCCCCTTAGTTCCAGTGAAAGGAACTCTGAATGCTTCAGCATACCAAGACATTTTGGACAATTCCATGCTCCCAACTTTGTGGGAACAGTTTGGAGCTGGCCCCTTCCTCTTCCAACATGACTGTGCACCAGTGCACAAAGCAAGGTCCATAAAGACATGGATGACAGAGTCTGGTGTGGATGAACTTGACTGGCCTGGACAGAGTCCTGACCTCAACCCGATAGAACACCTTTGGGATGAATTAGAGCGGAGACTGAGAGCCAGGCCTTCTCGTCCAACATCAGTGTGCGACCTCACAAATGCGCTTCTGGAAGAATGGTCAAAAATTCCCATAAACACACTCCTAAACCTTGTGGACAGCCTTCCCAGAAGAGTTGAAGCTGTTCTAGCTTCAAAGGGTGGACCGACGTCATATTGAACCCTATGGATTAGGAACGGGATGTCACTTAAGCTCATATGTGAGTCAAGGCAGGTGAGCAAATACTTTTGGCAATATAGTGTATATATATATATATATATATATATATATATATATATATATATATATATATATATATATATATATATATAGATGGATATTTGCATTTTTGAAATTTGCATTTTTTTCATTCTCTAGCTTATTCTCCGCCTGGAGACTGGAGCTTGACACCAGATATAACCTCAGGATAGGCAGTGGGTAGCCAGGACCAGCTCTGGAGATAAAACGGGAGGACAAATAGGGAATTATTTAACAGTCCTTTTAAGTGCTTAATTAAAAAGTCTATTTGTAAAAGCCATCCACAAACCTCTTAAGAACATTTCCTTCTTTCATGTCACCATATTTTTTATTCTATCTTCCATTCTTATGAAGCCAAGCTTTCTCTTCACTGCGCCTCTTCACCCTACATCACAGCCACATCAGTCCCCAGTTGACAGAAAAGTCCAAGTGTTTTAAATCCAGTGATAGTTGCTGTGCATTGATTGCACGTGTGAGGTCACCGTTGCTTCTATATTATTGCCATAACATTTCCACTTGCATTGCTAGAAGCACGTATGTCGCAATCCTTTGAATCTCTGCGCTCCTGAACGAGTCTTCATACTGTAAAGGCCCAACTTGTCAATCACTTGCTCTAGCCGCCGGAATCATGTTTGATGTGAATTACATTGGACATACATTAAAGTTTGTGTTTGCAAGGTGGCAAACTCTGCATACTAAATAATGTCCTGTTGTTCATTTATAGCTTTTAAGTCATCTTAATGTAGGAACTAGTTAAGGACATATTAGTTTCAGTAAAGTCCTGATGTATGCGACACAGTCTGCTTAATACAAGAAGTATTCTTACATTTCAAATTTGCTCTCTAATAATTTCTAAGGAGTATCTGTTTCTTTGCCTTAATTATTATTTTACAGCCTTGTCTGCGAGCTCAATATTCAAGTCCTATAGAAAAAAACAAAACTGTTATTCTTGAGCAACCACTGACAAGGCACTAATGTGATTGAGATGTATGTTAGTGCCGGGCAGGTAGCCCAGTTTCTGGAAAGGTTTTCATAAAACAGCTGGCAGGAAATGTAAACAGGAATCAAACCACACTTGTGTTACTACTAAATTTGTCCCATTTTTGGATTGAATTGGATTTGGAAATGTAATAGACAGCTCTAACTTATTTTTAAAAAAGTGATCTGGATGTGTTAGTAAGGGCATTGTATAAAAGTCTTCTGGTGGGTATAGCAGTGCTGGTTTAGAATAAAAAAAGAATATAAAAAATGTATTTAATTTTGTTATTTATTATGATGCCTAATCAGTAATTAAATACATTTCTATTAAAAATGTGTATAAGTTATTAATACGTTCTAAGGAAAAGTCTACAATCTGTAGCATGTGTGCACAAACACATTTTACTGCATTACTTCTGCACAGCCACCTTAATTCACTCTGCAAAGCTGATCTGTTTAAAACTACTGTTTAAACAGGTGATACCCGAGGCTAAATCCAACCCAAATTAAACTAATGACTCCAATAACAAAGATTATTCAGTCCTTTTTTTCATTAGACCGTGTAAGGAGGCTGATGATAAAGTGATGTGATCTGGAGAGCAGGCACAGACAACTTACCCCCTTAATGAATAAATAAGTCTGCAGGTCAGCACCTTTAACAAACCTCTAGACCAGTTGAAAGTCCTATTAATGTTTCTTTGGCAGCAAGTAAAAGTAGAAATAGAAGTCAAAGCAGCAACATATCAAATGGTGTCTCTAGTCGATATATACTATAATGCTGCCACCATCATGCAGGATTATGTGGAGTGGAGTGGAGTTTTTACTGGACAGCTGCACTATGCATTTCAGGCTCAGAGCAGAGCTGCTGTATTCACTAAATAATTTATTTACTAATTATCTGCCCTGTTAGGAAGAGTTATTCTCACAAATGAGTTATTAAAACAAAATCCATATGTTCATTGATATTTATTGATAATTATACAGCTCGGAATGCTATAAGACTGACTATGAAGGGTTTAAAAAAAAGTAAGTTAGGTCAATGTATTATTTTGAATCTGATGTTGCAGAACTTTCTTGAATATAAATTAATTTGATTGATTTTGTTCCTTGTTTTGTATGGGAGAATTATCCTGCCATAATGCGAGAGCACATCATTTCAATTTCAAAAAAGAATTTCATCTTCTTGCACTGAAAACTTATAATGCTCACACTCAAAACATGTGCAAATCTTTTCTCTTCTCTCTCAAATCTTTGTTTCCTCTCTCTGATTTAATGCTTCTTGCACAGATATTTTCTCCTCTCGCTTGCCTCCTTCTCTTCGCGCACAAACCGCGCTCTGCTCGAGTCTCAGATACGCTCGCAAACCGGCAGGCTCTGCTTGCGGATTTTTTTTGCTCTCTCTCAGATACGATCGGATCGTTGCCTAGCAACCTTTCCAGCCAATAGAACGACAGCCTCAGAAAGGGTGCGCTTGTTTAACCCTACTGAGTGTGCCTGTGATAAACCTTACCGACAATAAATTGGCTTTTTAATTTAAAAGCTATTAAAATAAGAAGCTGAAAAACAACAACAATCAGGAAAATAAAAAAAGGAAATAATAAAGGGCGATTCAAGAATCACCAATGAAAAGTCACTTAATTTCTGCTGGAGGCAGAATTAGCATCTTCCCTGACTAGCAAACTTTCTTTTTTTTTCTAACGAGCAACTCTGAGGCGGGAGTTTTCTGTTCACATCACGTCATGTCTGAAAATGGATAGCTTTTAAATTAAAAAGCTAATTTATTGTCAGTAAGGTAACTACTGAGTAAGGTAACTCAGTAAAGTTAGACAAGCTCACCCTTTCTGAGGCTGTTGTTCTATTGGCTGGAAAGGTTGTTAGGCCACGATCCGATCCAATCTGAGAGAGAGCAAAAAAAATCTGCAAGCAGAGCCTACGGGTTTGCGAGCGTATCTGAGACTTGAGCAGAGCACGGTTTGTGCGCGAAGAGAAGGAGGCAAGCGAGAGGAGAAAATATCTGTGCAAGAAGCATTAAATCTGAGAGAAGAAACAAAGATTTGAGAGAGAAGAGAAAATATTTGAGAGAGAGCGCATGTTTTGAGTGTGAGCATTATAAGTTTTGAGTGGAAGAAGATGAAATTCTTTTCTCAAATGGAAATTATGTGCTCTTGCATTATGGCAGGATAATTCTCCCATAGTTTTGCTATTTCTAACTTTGCTATTTCCATCATTTGTAAACATTTTATCCCAGAGCTTTGGATCTTTTATAAAAGCATATATAATTTCGTTTTAGTTCAAATTCATTAGAATTTTTAACAGCATAAATTATTCAGTGATTTACTTTGGAAATATAGTTCTCACATATATGATTTGATGGAGGAGGATATTTTTTAATGAGGATCATTAAATAGTTAATCGTTTCATTCATCAAAATTATTTTAAACAGACTGTTTTTGAATTTTTTAAATCATCCCATTCCCATCTCATCTGCTTGAAATATTTGGTGCAGGCGTTCATTAAGCCTGTTTGATTTGTAGATTGGGTTAAATTTCCATAATCAGTTGATCCAGTGGTTTTAAATGTAGTTAGTCCGATTAGTAAAACCCACAATTTTAATCAAAAGCTGTTTGAAGGAGCTTTTAGGTCAGTTAAAGCCCAGGTCTGCTTCGTTCAAATGCATCGTGACAAAATTCTATTAATCATCTCAAAATTAAGAATTTTAATCATCGCTTTGATTCTAAAAAAAATCTGCAGTGTCACAAAGAGTTGAAATTCTGTCTTGTCCCTCACAGCATGCATAAGTAAATTAACCAGTTAAAAAAAGGATCTCTGGCAACAAATGAACTGCTCAATTTTCTCCAAGGCGTTTTCCTTTTGTCTTTCAAGTTTTAAATAACAATATCATTTTGACTCACAGTTGGGATCCAACAAATATTTTAATTGTTTTGCTGGTTGCAAAGTTTTTTTTTTTTTTGGGGGGGGGGTATTTTGTATTTTTGGCACTTGGACTTTTGAATCTGTAAACAACTTTGTTCAAACAAAATGAAAGCTGTATTTCAGTAAAAACAAGTTTTAACTTGAGCTTGAATGTCTTTAAAGAGGGTGTAATCTGTCTAAGGTGAGCTACAGGCTACAGGAAAAAAATGAGCAGGGTTAGATTAATACTGGAAATATTATACTTCAAAAACCACCATTATCATCCCTGTCCTGAAGAAACCATCAACCCCCAGTTTCAACGACTGTGGTCTGTTTGCACTCATCCCCATCCTCATAAAGTCTGGTCATGAAATATATCACAGCTGTCCAGCAGATACTGAAACTAGACACACTGGGGCTTAATACTGGGAATCGCTGCACAGAATAACTTGTTGGATCTATGGAGTTACTTTTGTAAGTAAAGAACACATTTTGTAAATGGAAATTACAGAAATTAAAAATGCAATCCTGAAATGAAACCTTTTAAGAAATGTTTTTCTGTTTAGTCTCCTTTTTTTAAATAATATTTTTAATTTTTGTTTTTTAATAATTTCAGAATTTGTTTTACATAGAATTTTATGAATTGCACTCTTTTTTACAGCTGCAGCTAGTGGGCTTTCCTCTGGACTGAGGAGTGAAGAAGCTGTCTGGATGTTAGCAACGAGAATGTCCCAATCCAATATGGATATCAGATATTGGTCCGGTATCGGCATAAAAAAATATATATACCGGCCAAAATCTAAAATCTCCCATATTACACGCATATAGAAAGACTCCACTTTAGTTAAAAGTTTTAGTAACTCATTGATTAATAGGAAATGGGTGAGTTATTTCTCATTTAAGTAATATCAACTGACCAAACGTTCTCTAATATTTTACACTACAAATTTTGTAGTAACAATAGCATGATTTGTGCTGATATTGTACCAGGTCCATATCGCTATTGGTCAGCACCAAAGCTGCTAGATCAGTATTGTATCAGAAATTAATCGGGACACCATCATTAGCAACCACCAGAGATGGGAAGTACCGAAGTACAAATACTTCGTTACTGTACCCAAGTAGATTTTTCTGATATTTTTACTTTACTTTACTACTTATTTTTATGGCGAATTTTACTTCTACTCCTTACATTTTTACACAAATATCTGTACTTTCTACTCCTTACATTTTAAAAAATTGGCTCGTTACTTTAGTTTTGAATCATTTCAATGGAGTTACCGTTATTATTTTTCACGTCATCAATACCAAATTCAATCTAATTGGATGGGAATCTACGTTGCATTTGACGCACCACTACAAGATGAATCGACAGATTCCGCGGTATTCATTGGCGGCAAATCATTGCAGCTTGGTGGCGGCGGCGTTAGCATAGTAGCATGGACGACGAGATGATTGAAAATGAACACAACGGAGATCTAGTCCTATTGGCAGACATCCATTTAAAATGTAGGCAACTGCATGAAAAAAGTGGTTTCTACTTTTACTTTTATACTTTAAGTAAATTTACAAGCCTGTACTTTGTTACTTTTACTTGAGTAAAGAAGTTTAATCAGTACTTCCACTTTTACCAGAGTATTTTTTAACACAAGTATCTGTACTTTTACTCAAGTACGGAAAGTGAGTACTTTTGCCATCTCTGGCAACCACATATTTATGGGTAAGGACCGAGTATGGTGTCAAATTGCTGCCAAAAACCAGAAGAAAAAATAAAGCAATCACAATACTGTAGTACAGATATTAATCACAGCCACCCAATTTAATAAACAAAGAGTGCACGGCCACCCTACGCATCTGTGTGCTCCTGTAGAAAAACATAAGCTCCCTTGATTTGTGTGTTTGTGGTGGGGGGGGATTTCTGTTACCGTAGGTAGGAGGAGTTTTTATTCTAATGGATCTGATTGGCTGGATTTTGAGCGCCTATCCTTTGGCTTTTTGAACCAAGTAGCTTCCCATTCGCATTTTAAGTAGAGTTCTGATAATATCTCACCTTGCTAACTAACTAACTAACGTGGTTCATGGAGCTCTCAACAACTGTCAAGTAGTTTGAGAGGCTTCTAGCTGAGATAAACAGGGTAATAATGATTTTGTGGTTGCCTTTGTGATTTTTCGTAGTTATGACATTTAATTTGCTCTGATTATTTCTCTGACTATGCATTTCCATATTAGGCGTGGCAGAGACATTTATATCGTTCTAAATTTTAGACTGAAATGAAATTACACATTATAAAATACAATGAGATCATAGATTAGACATTATCTAGTTTATGCAGTACACTGGCCAGTGTAGAGAAGTATAAAACTGTTTACCGTTGTGTTCTACATGCAAATAAAAACCATATAGAAATAATATTAGACATTTTAAAGAAATTCCTGATGTTCTTTGCATACTAGAATGAAGATCGCTATACTTTGTCCTCCTGGACGCTAAGAAGTCTGTGGTTTAGAGCTCTGCTCCAGCTTACAGTCAGATCTACATCGTGCAACAAATCCTGAGAAATTGCTGGTTCCATGGTTTACCAACAGACGTAACACATGATGATCGCATGATGATCTAAATTTTGAATAACTTTTAAATAAAAAAATTATTTTGTACAGAGGATAAATATTGCACTTTCCATTTTTAAGTACATTGATCTATAATATATATACCAGTGTCTGTGCGAGTGTGCATGCATGCAACCACACTTGCCTCTCTTCCGGGCTGCATCGTGTTGGTGTGACAGATGTTTGTGTTTGTGTGTGCATTGTTATTTGATACTACGGGCAAAATAGGAAGTTGAACAGTAAGTTACCTGTTTTAAGACTCCGCCAGAGGGGTGTGTCTTCAGAGGGGAGTGGTTTCGGTTACATCCGTTACACTTGATCACAACAAAAGTTACCTATGTTTCTGTTCCATATTTGGCATAAAGAGCAGTAGCAGCCATTTCCTTTTTTACTTAAATGACAACAAATGTCTTATATCCTTACTGTATAAACAACAAGTCATTCAGGCCTTTTAAAAAAGGTTGAACATCAAAATTGCTTTAATCAATGAGAACGCATGCTATTAGTACTGATATATTGAAAACCTAAACTGCAAGACAATGTTGGAGAGAGCAGAAAAAAGGTAGGGTTGCTGTCAAAATACTCCCCAGTTAGTAGCAAATTAACCTGATGATCAGGACTCGCAGTAAAATGATTGATTTTTATATTATTTCAAACAAAAGAGTCATTTCAGTACTGATCTATTATCCTGGCCAGCAACAGAAGAGACAAGAATTTCCACCTGCATAGAATCTCCCCAAACCAACAGTATAACATCCTACAGTTACAGCAATTCCACTGAGGTTGGTTTAGCATCAAATGACACCACCAGATGTTACAGACATCCCAAGTTCCAAAAACACATTTCAGGGAGATGCTTACCAATTTCTTTTTCAGTTTCTTGTTAGTAGAGTTACTGTTGTAAATATCATTTTCTTTATCAGGAGTGTGTCTAAACTTTCAAGCACAACTCAATATATTTACCTTGTTAAATACAATCCATTTTAGGATTGGCAATCCAAAGAGGGAGGGGTGTACAAGAGGAAAAAGATGAGCAAGGAGTAATATCATTAAAAGCCAGGTAAGTTTCAGTACAGACCGTCAGACAAGAGAAAAACACAGGAAGACAAAACAAAAAAGTCTCAGATATGATGTATTGGTAAATGATAGAGTCAGTTATTGGCAAAGGCAATTTTAGCAATTTTTAGAAATTTAGAAATGTAAGTAGAAAACAGTGAAATGTACCTTTGCCAGGGTGCTCAGCACCCCTAACCCTCTGATCCTAGATTTGACCCTGATCTGCAGGAATTTAAATTCAAGTATCAGAATGAGATTGGAGGTGTGTCAGGACTCCTGTTTTTGTGTTTGTGTTTCTGTGTTTGTCTCCCTTCATCCACCAGGAGGCGCCTGGTTCAGGTCCGCCTCCTCACACACCTGCTGATGGTTTCCTTGTGTTCTTAAGCTGCTGACTGCCACTACTTCCACGCCAGAGTGTTTGACAGTTTAGGGTACTCTAGCCAAGCTGAGTTTTTGCTGAGCCAAGCTGAGCTTTTTGTCAATCTGAGTTTAGCTTTGTTTTTGTCTTTGCCTCTCGGCAGGAAGTCATCCTGCAAACTGGATCTCTCGGACCTTTACTCCCTGGAAGGATCAACTGAGCTTCAAACTGAGCTGGGATTTAAACAGGATTTTTTTTTTCTTTTATTTCTATGTATTTCTTTTTTTTTACGCTTTTTTAAATGCTTTTTTTTGTAGCACTTTGAGACCTTTTTGGTGAAAAGTGCAGTATAAATTAAATGAATCATTATATTAATATTATTATTTGGATCCACTTTTCCCCAAGAGATCGTTTGAGCTTCTCACTGAGAAAGGGATTATTCTCCCCTGCGACCCGTTCAAGTACCGCAGGAAATCTGAGTGGCAGTCAGTTTCTCCGTTTACCTACTTTCAACCGCATTCTGGGTAAACCCTGTTCCGCCCTCCACCGAATCAGACAAACACTGGAACCACGGCACAAAGACAGGAGTCAAGGATTCAACAACATGAGTCGGCAACCAAATCCTCTTCCCCAAGTTCACGAGTCAAATTCCCCACTGAACCTGAACTAACCGCTGTGTCTTCCCCTCACTTTACAGTTCCAATTTAGCAGTGTTCGACTTCTCCCTCTGCTAAACTTCTTCAATAAAACTCGTTAAACCTTTTCCCTGGTCTCTCTGAATTGGTTTCTCTGCATGTGGGTCCGAGCTTTAGATAAAACCATGACAAGGTGGAAGACTGAGGATCAGTGTATTCCGAACAAATACCCAGGGATGATGACAACAGGCATTTCCTGTTAGCGGCCTCTTCATTTTTCTACACAGAACATTTGGTACACTTCAAAATAAGATGTGCAACATAAATACCTTACAGTAGGTTTCTTTATAGCCATAATATAAACATTTGTATTATAGCTTCCTGGTTCAAATTGTATGGTCTAATGTCTTTGAAAACAGCTTATAGCAGCTTCTCAGTCTGTGCCATCAAACATAGCGGCTGAGGTCTGATTGGGGGTCCTTAAAATGACAAAAATCACCCAGGCTCTTGTCTGCCTAGCACTTAAACTGAATAAATTTCCATAGAGTGAAAACTAATTACTGCTCTCAAATCAGGTTTCTGCTCTTTGAGGAGTCGAATATGTCCTGTTATCTGGACTGCACTGCATTCTGATGCTGATGTCCAAAATAAAAAGGGATTCATGGCCATATTTTCTAATCCATCCAAATTTGCTCAGACTCTCATATTTCAGTGCTCAGTTGCCACTGAAGCTAAATTACTGCTGCAGAATCGTTGCATATTAACATAGCTTTATAGGCAGGAGGGATATTAAATGAGTTATTTCTTAAATAAAAAGTTCATAAATTTGGAAACGTGTCCTCTGTGGATCACTAATAATAATCTCAGAACTGCTCCTAGAAGGTCATTTTGTTTTACTGCAGGAAGGACATAAGCAATGATACATGAGGCAGAAATAATAAAAGTTTTAAATGGCTGAAGCACTTGTATAATATTAGAAAAAATAAAGAATAATAATTTTAGCACAACACGCTGCACATGCATCTGAGTGATCTGTTGTCTTCTGTTTTAGTTTGTCTTTTTTAGAGCCGTTTCACCTGTTTGTGCTGCTAGTGATTAAATTAGACATCCTCTGCAGCCTGAACCCTCAGTGCAAGAGAAGAGCCAGGTGTTTCACAGATAGAGTTATTTGTCATCCGACTTGTTCTCTTTCTGTGTAGGCTGCTATATTATAAGAAAAGTCCCCCAGTTTCCACTGCAGGCACTTGTGTCACGCTCATCACGTCTGACAGCTGTTCAAACCTTATCGCATCTGCTTATTTGGAGAAAAAGTCTGCCGCTATCATTAGCACATTCTCAACATTGCCATATTGGCCCCCTTTTTTTGCATCTGTTCTTAGAAGTAAAGTGTAACTGATGGTATTATCTAAAGCTATGATTCAATAATCTGGTTAATCCTATGGGACTTCTCAGAAATGGGTGTCGTAGGACTGAACACTCGCTGTGCTTTTGGAAAAGTAGGGAGCCTTATAGTCAAGAGTTTAAACTATTTTTGGGATTAAGAGCATTTCCTTTGGAAAGCTAATGAAGAACCGCTGGAGAGGAAAACAAACGATGCTGACACAGATGATGAGCACCCTATAGATGTACATTACAGACTGAGGTAGAAGAAAAACAACTTCTGTTTTATCCCCATTAAACACAAACTGTGGTCCTGCAGTGTGGTGCCGATTAAAATGCACGCTTGTTATGGAGATGCACTGAATTGGATGGCTCCATTGTAAGGAAAGAGGGGCTATGTATAGATTGGAGGAAAACTAAGGTCATAAGGAGCTTTGGGGTGAAAAAAAAAGAAGAAGAAAAAAAACACCACCTCCTACCCTCCATCCCTTATTGCTTCACACTTTCCTGCAAACCCTGCCATTTCAGAGATTTATAAATAGTGTTAAGCCTGTTCTTGGCTCTCTTGTCGTTATGGGCCGCTCAGTTTGAGTGGCGGTTGTCACAGACAATTTCTATCATACTTTTATAGAAAACGGCTGCTCACTGAGGAGAAGAAAATTCTCTTTGAGGAGGCAAAGTCTCAGTTGGAAGAAAATTGGGAACAACAAACGCTGATCTTTTTTGGCAAGTAATTGTAAAAGCTATAAATATTCTAATTTCGCCACAGGTCTTCAAAGCTTTGGAGTAGCTTTTACTTTAACCAAATGATTTCTGTGTTAAGACAAAAAAAATATTGTTTCCTTTTTTCTATTTGAAACTGAAAACAAATCAAATACAATCAGCATTTTCAGCTAAATTATTAGTTTGTTTTTCTGTATTTGCTAATGGTGCTTTATAATATCTATGAGGCAGAAAAATTAGTGCCACATTAAGGAAACTAAGCTTAAACATGTCATCTCTGTAACATCTTTAATCCTGACAAAAACAGGAAGATATAAAATAAGACACTAAAATAACACCAACTCCTGTAATAATAATAATAATAATAATAACACAAGTCCTGCCAGTGTTAAGAGCCAGCTAATAAAAGTAAGTCTTGATCCATGTTTTAAAATTTGGCAGTGAAGGAGCCTCCCTAATGTGCAGCAGGAGGCTATTCCTTAAACAAGGAGCAGTGATAGAGAAGTCCATCAGCCTGCTGAGCTTCCTCTTAAAGCTCCGTACCTGCAGGAGCTGCTGTTCTGCTGACCTGAGGGATCGAGGGGGAAGTAGTAGTGAAGAAGCTCAGAGAAGTAAGATCGGGCAAGGTCATTAAAGCACTTAAAAACAAAGATAAGACGTGTGCTGTGGTCATACTTTGGAGTACTAGTTAAAATACAAACAGCTGCTTTTTCCACCAACAACAGGAATCCAATATAGGTTAAATAAAAGCAGGGATAACTGTTTCTAAGGGTTTCCTTAAAAGAAAATATTTTAGTTTTGCCAATTGTCTTAACTGATAAGAACAAGATTTGATCACTGCTCCAGTTTGCTTTCGCCAGTTAAAATCACTCTCTACCATAAAACCCAAATTTGTGACGGTCTATTTAAAATATAATGTCAGGGGTCAGAGGTCTATAATAGTGGAGTCACAGGGATGAAGAGGTACAAAATAACCTCAGTTTCCTTCTCGTTAAAATTTAAAAAGTTCAGGGAGATGGTCTGAACTGTTAAACCAGGTCAGTGACCAACTGAAATTTTCATCTTCTGTTGGATGATCGTGGTCACTTACCTGTGTTTCTCTCCTCCAGAGAGTGTCAGTGATTGGGGCGGTGCCCCATCACCCTCCTGCAGCCGCCGCGAGCCGTGGATCCACAGCAACGTGCTTCTGTTCCGTCGGTTTTTATTTTAATAAACCCTTGAACTCACCTACTGACTGTCTCACCTTGAAAACTGGGTCCATCTGTCCCGTTTTATGACAAATACCTCAGTGAACAGTTTAACTTCCAACAGTCAACAGCAGCTCTGAACAAAAAGGTTTTTAACTTTGACTTAAAGAACTCAGGCTTACAGCACTTTTACAGTCTTCTATCAAATACCTGGAGCATATGAACTAAATGCTGCTTTTCCATGTTTGTTTCTAGTTCTGTGTGAACAGAGCAGGCTTAAACCAGATGACCTACTTGTACTTATTCTAGAACTTTTTTTGGTTTAGTGAGAACACAGGAGGCAGCATTTTGGATCAGCTGCAGCTGCCTGATGGACTTTTTAGGCAAACCTATAAGGACACTGTTGCAGCAACCAATTCTACTAAAGATAAATGCATAATTGAGTTTTTCTAGATCCTGTTTGGACATTAGTCCTTTAATCCTGGAAATGCTATTTGGGTGATCAAAGGCTGACTTATTAAGTGCCTCTATATGCCTTTGAAGGTTCAGGTCTGATTTCTGCCATAATCAGTGGTTGCTTGTTGTAGTAGCTGAAGCTGTGAGCTAACTCTGGATCTCTCCTCCTTTGGCCCAAAGATTATTACCTCAGTTTTTTTTTTTTATTCAGTTGGAGAACAAAACCACATAAATACAACAAAAGTCCCATTTAAAATATACCAAAGAAACAATTTACTAAGACTTTATGATATGTAAATATTTCATGATAATTGCTAATTACTGAGGAAAAAAATGCAATATGTGTAAAAGCTGCAGATCCCATTACATGTGGCAACAAATATAAGCAACCTGAGTGAAGTTGGCCCCCCCACCTTCTTCAAATCAGACAAAATTAGTGTCAAACTTTAGTGCTACGTTTGTGCAGCAAAAAGTTAGTTTGTGCTGCTTTGGATTTGAAGATATTAAGGAAAATGTAAAGGTCAAAAGGTCAACTAGCCCCCCCACCTTATTCAAATTAGACAAAATTGGTGCCAAACGTTTGTGCTGGTTTGTGCAACAAAATTTTTTTTTTGTGCTGCTTTGGATTTGAGGAAAGTGGATGGGGGGGCTGGTTGACCTTTGATGACCTCTAGAAACATCTCTTTATATCTTTAAAATGAAAGCGGCACAAACGAAAATTTTTGCTGCCCAAACGTAGCACAAACGTTTGACACCAATTTTGTCTAATTTGAAGAAGGTGGGGGGCTGGTTGACCTTTTGACCTTTACATTTTCATTAATATCTTCAAAGCCAAAGCAACACAAACGACAATTTTTGCTGCACAAACGCAGCTGAGTTAATTGACACCCATTTCTTCTAATTTGAAGAAGGTGGGGGGGCTGGCTGACCTTTGATGACCTCTAGAAATATTTCTTTATATCTTTAAAACGATAGCGGCACAAACGAACATTTTTGCTGCACAAACCAGCAAAGCCAACTTCACTCAGGTGTATAAGCAGCATTCAGTGTCAGCATTTGGAATTCCTATTTGAAGGAACTATGAATTATTTCCTCATGCAAAAAGCTTAAATAATAATGCATGGCTTTTGATAATTAAGCATTCTTTGGTTATGCAGCACGATAATAATTGAGTAAGTCAACCATTTAGGAACCATCTTCAAGTAAAGCCATTTTAAATCCAGTGCAAAGACATCAGGATGTTTTTATTCAGTGTGGTTCAATCAAAAGGTTGGGTGACAAAGATTGGACCAAGTTTTTTTGCAAGGATGTATAAGACTGATTGTGAAGTTATTACACACACTTGATGGGAGTTCCTGCAGCCCGTTGTTTCACAATCAGTGCTTTGACTTGAAGAGCATTAGCATTGTTTTACATTTGGCTAAGTCGGTTTCGAAAGCTCCTTTGGGAACACATTTTAATATTAACCCAGGTCACCCTTAATATATATTTTTTCTTGAAATATTAAAGTGTGACTGATAAGAGAATATGAAAAACAGTTTTTCACTACACTTAACATTATAGTCCTTACTTTGTGGGCAATAACTGATTCTGCTACCTGCAGTCATGACAGAGTAGCAGGAAAAATTGCAAATACTCACAACACTTGGAGAAGTAAATGATGTAATTGGCAGAAAATATGTTGAGTGATGATTTGTGTCTTGCAGTAGTTTTTGTTTTACTCTGACAGAAGGGCAGAGTCTCCATACATAGTGCAATAGCTGAGAAACAGTTTTGACTCCGGGGAGGTTGTATGGAGCCCTGCTCTGTGCAGTTTAAGGTCTTTGCCCTCAGGACCAAGGTGGATCCTAAGATCTGCTACGCACTGAAGTCTGAATCTGATACTTCTTAACCGTTTCTGCTTGCTAGTGTGACGACATAACACTTTATGTGAACGCTTCTGTTCAATGCATTTCACACATCTCATCTTCTTTGCTGTGTAAATTATGCAATATTCTAAAAAGTCTGACATGACTAGCTGGTAATGCCATCAACTTAGTTTAAAATGAGAGACCTTCCATACCATGGAGAGGTCTTAAACGCAGCCAAATCCTGCACTGCAAAAAAGGAAAATCTATACAAGTGTAATAAACTTGAATTCAGCATTTTGGTCTTATTACAATTGTTTTTCAATGTATTTTCTACGGTGGCCCGGAGGTGCAAACCAACATTACAAAATCTAAAAAAAGTTTTTTGCAAGTTCCAAAACAAAATATAATTTTAGAAAACAAATATACATGAAAAAAATAAAAATAAACCAAACACTTTTAAAAATTCAAAACAAATAGCATTTTAAGAAAACAAATAAAAAACATTCGAAACACTTACAAGTAAAAGTTTTTTTTTTAAATGTACGTTTGTTTTCTGAAATGATAATTTGTTTTGAAACTTGTAAAAGAACTTGTAATGTTGGTTTGCACCTCCTGGCCACCGTAATTTTCTTAGTAAGACTGAATATTGATAAGATTATTTGACTTGATTTAAGAACATTGATTTTTTTCATCCTAACTAGATAATAAAACTAATTCTGAGCAGCTTTTTTCTTAAAATAGCACACATTGCAGACTGAGTTGCATTAACATTTAGATTGTGAGTACATTTTTACTTGTTTCAAGACAATAAGACAATCCATATTAACCTGTTTTAAGAACTGACCCCATCTCATTAAGATATTCCAGCTAATCAAATCTGATTGCATTCAAATTGAAAGGGTCATTGAGATTGTCATTCATGATTTAGCTTTGAGATTCTGAACCTCACCAGTGGACCATTCACTGTTTGCAGAACAAAGTAAACTACAATACATCATAGTTTTTCAATAATTCCATAGAGATTAGTGCTGCAAAAACAGAGAGGAATTTGTTGGTTTGTCTTTGTGCACAGAAGCAGGTGGATATACAAGACTGACCTCAACAGTAAAACCTATATACTGACGTAGAAAGGCCTCATTGTAATTTACAACTAAGGAAAACTCATCCAGCAACAAAAGAGGTGGTGATGAGGAAAATAAGGCTGTCTTTCACCTGAGCTATATTTAAACTTCGAATATCTGACTATGAGACTAAACAATAAAAATCACCTTAAGCTGGATTAATATGATGTTCTGTGAAAAACAAAGCTTCCATTCCTAAAGTAGCTAAACACATTAAAAGGTCCTTCAGATCATCATAATAAATCACTTATACGACGAGAAATGGGCTCGTGCACGCTCTCTTTTAATGTCGCTGTTTGCATCGCCTCATACAAGCTTACTTTCCAAAAGGAGATTTGCAATTTTTTCACTGTCAGACTCACCATCAGTACTGTGAGTGAAAATGGGGACGAGCACGTAGGACAGTCTTACGTAAAAATATCACCAGAATGATTGACAAATTAGGAGGGCCACTTATTTTTATGATCCACCAGAAATAAACCACATCCTCCACTATACCTTTAAGAGGGATCCCTTACTGAATGGGTCATGTGACCTGAAGTGTCACCTTATGGCAGTCTGAGCTCCCCGCAAACAAGAGAGCTAACTAAGCTAAAAGATTTTGTAAATAAAACATATGACACTTACATAATCAGAACATTTTTTGGTTCGATCTAGAGCAGGGCGATTCAAGTTCCTGATGGCCGGTATCCTGCAATATTTAGTTAATTAGATGATAGAGAGGAATCTGGAGGAACTGACTGGATACTGAGGAGGTAACTCAGCCATTTTATTTCAAGAGTGTTGTACCAAGGATCAGTGTTGTGCCTGAACGCGTTCATTGAATGAAAGTTCATGAACTCGTTCATATTTCGGGCGAACGTGAACTGAACGTACTGTATTACTGCCTGATGAACGTTATTGTGAACTCGTTCATTCTGGTGTCTGTGAACGGCACGCTCTCTCAGTTCAACTCCATTCAATAGGTTGCCAGATTTCTATAGAGCCCTCCAGGCGAAACCCCGGCTAAATCACACGGTAAACAGGCCTTAATCTGTAGCGGGAAAAACACCCAATCTGGCAACACTAGCTACCAGTGTCGTAGCCTACAGCCGCGTGCGTCATCAAAACAAAATGCAGCGTGGAAGCCACAGCAGCATGGAGGCGACCGTGGAGGCGACAAAGCAGCAGTATGATCACTTAAAACAGGTTTATGACCAGGTGGTCGGTGAGGATGATGGCAACAATCTGACATTTCTCTGCAAACTTTGCCCGCCGGCTTTCAGTAAAACAATCCGCACTTCAGTAACATCCAAAGCAAATCTGAAACGGCATATAGAACTATGAAATGGAATTTCAAATGGAAAAAATTATTAAAATTAAAAAAACCTTTGCACCTTAAAGACTACTTTCCTGTTTTTCTTTTAATAATTCCTCATAAAAAGACCATTCAAGCAGCACATTTTTCCTGATGTTTTTGAGAATATACTGTAGGGGTGAAAGCTGCAGCTGCTACTAGTGTGAAGTGAATGGACAGCAACAAAGCGTTAAAGCAACAATGGGGAAATCTGTCCCCTCAATGCTAATGTAAACCCTGGTTGGATAAGGATTCAAAACTGGATATGAAGATGAAATCTGACGCACAGTTTCAGTGTTACAACTGATAAAATAATTGCTGTCTGTGGTTCTACAGTAGGCTATGGTGTAATTGAGCAATATATGAAAAAAAAAAACTATGAACTAGTTCATTTTTTGGAACTGTGAACTTAGTTCAAAATTTTGAATTATGAACTATGAACTGAACTAGTTCATTTTAAAATGTGTGAACTGAACTTTGAACTAGTTCACGTAGAAAGAGAACTTTCCCAACGTTGCAAAGGATGGATCTAAAAGTTGCAGAATACCAAACCCCAGGAACTGGAATTGCCCACTCCTGTTCTGAAGGGTTGAATGATGTCTTGTCTTTACCAGTAACTTCTAAACTTCTTGATCTACTGGTCCAAAGCAGTCTGCTATCAGATACCTAAAATACTTAGAGAAACTGCAACACTTCAGGGTTGCCAGTTGCCTTCAGAGTTGCTAAACCTGAAAGTTACAGGATGATTTTGGTTAGAATTATTAATTATGTACCATGGTCTGAGTACTTGGTTCTGAATGGCTGCAGTGTGTCCAATAAAAAGTGATACAGGACACCTATGCAAAGGTTCTGGTCAAATAGCCTGATTGTTCTACATTACTGAGCTGGATTCGTTTTGAAATAGTAATTTATCCACAACAGAGCTGCAGTTTCTGTAGACAGGGTCACTGTATTCTCATTATGAGTTCGTATGAAATCGTACAAAAAGTTATGCACCGTAATTTCGTACGTTTTAGACGTTTTTTTCGTCTTACTTCGTCGTATTTTTACGTCTTGCCTCGAGACAAGATATCCTTGCGCATGCGCACCATTCAGTAACATAGATTTTAACATAGCCGATCCCTAACCTCAACACTTGCCCTAAACCTAATTTTAACCCTTACTATCAACTTACCAGATCAATTAGCTACTGACCCTAATATTAGTGGAATCCATACCTAAACCTAACACCTGACCCTTGCCTTAAAAATACACTTAGCCGATCCCTAACCCTGACACTTGCCCTGAAACCTAATTTTAAGCCTTGCTCTAACCTTAAAACCTAGCCATTACTCTAAAAGCTAACCATAATTCTTTAAGTTCTACAAACTGGCTTGGCTATGGATTTGAGAAATACCAACAAACGTGTGCTGGCCCTTCCAATGCCTTTGATCCCCTAACCAACTGCTCTAGTCGTCGGACTGGGTGGGGGGGGGGGGGGGGGGGGGGGGGGGTTATCAAATGAGTGTCTAACGCCTAACCCTAAGATACAAAACATGAAGAAACGTAGTTAGAGACATGAAGAAGTAATTATTGCACTGTTTTTCCCAGTTTTACGTCCGTCCGCGGATCTGCTTTTTTCGTCTGTCTATGTGTGCATGCGCACTGATCTGAAAAACGACCAAAACTTACAAAATACTGTGCATAACTTTTCGTACGATTTCATACGATAATGAGAATATGTTGACAGGGTTGGTTACCTTGAAAAAGTGTCAAAAGAGATATGAAGTCCACTCAGTCGCTTCTTTTGAAAAATTTACGATTTTAACTGTAAATTTTTTTTTATTACTAACTGATTTAAGATTTGTTTATTTCCTAAGTGACCATAGTAGAGCATAAGCGGTGTAAAGCTTTGAGGTATCATTATCAAAAAATAATGGACTTTGTGTTGGGATCTGGAGGCTTGTCACCTTTCTCCACCAGAGGGAGCCTGAGATCTTCCTCCTGAGGGCGTGAGCTGACTTCTGCTCACCTGTTTCCCATCTGCTCATCAGGAGGCTTTCTTAAGGAGGAGGAGGCTGACTCTTCCCTGCCAGAGTGTTTGCCAGTAATGGTACCAGCAAACCTGAGCCAGCTAACTCTGATCTGTTTTTCTGGTTTTTTGAGAACCTCTCTGACTCTGTGTTCTTCTGCCTCTCAGATCCTGACATATCTGGTGATCAGTCAACTCCTGGAGAAAACTCTCGCTGCCTGGAAGCTGCCTGTCTGCCCTCCGCCTCAGCCTCTGCCCTCAGCCTGCCTATAAGCCTCTGGACCCTCAAGGTTCCCCCCCTGCCGGTCAGAATACCCCCTGAACAGGTATTAACCCAATCCGTCGTTAAACAGCAAGTTTCCTGGATCCACTCTAACCAATCTGTCCTCCTCTAGTTGCTTCCCTCCCGTGACCAGCCTGACGAACCAAGACCCCGTTCACATTTCTCTGAAAACATTGTCAATAAACCTTTTAATCTTTTTCCTGTCTCATGAGTGTTTCTGCATGTGGGTTAGACAATTAGACCCCTACATGACACTTTGCACTGGATGTTTCACGTCTTTGTGTCATCCATTATTTCTGATGATTGACAACTCATCAGGCATTATCTCATTCTTAATGCTGATTTGATGATTACTAACATTTTTCTAATATACATTTATTACAAAACATTTAAAACTACACAACAATTGTGGTATAAAAATGTAGCATCATCCCTACAGTAAGAAAAAGCTATTTGTAAGGACAAGAGTTTTTGTTTTCTTTAACTTTTCAACATTAGAACAGAAAATTAAAAACAGGAGTAATTCCAAAATTATTTACTATGATTTTTACTCAGGTCGTTCCACTTTAATGTCAAATATATAAAAAAGAAAAAGGGCTACAGTAGTCATAAAACATCAAATCATACAAAAAGAGAAAAAGGTGAAAGAGAAACATGTTCTCACCTCCCACCAAACCTCTTGATTCGTAGCCCCCCACCTTTCATTTAGAGTACTTGCTCCTTGTTAAAAAGACCAGGCCATGGACGGAGCGGGGGTGGTGATACTCCTAATGAAGATGAATATTCAGCTGTGTTAGAAAGGCTCTTGGACGCTTGCCCAGTCTGCACTTGCTGTTCCAGTCAAATTGGCAGCAAGGTGGGGGGTTGAGGAAGGGGCCCGCTGCACAAGACTGAATGGGAGAAGTTGGATGGAGGAATGGGGTGTTAGATGGGATGACTACTGCTGTTGGCAGACAGGCAGGCATAGGCATCATATTTATGAGAATGGGCAGAGAAAAATGGATGTGCTGTGTTTTCATACACTGATCGGCACTGACCTAATGACTACTGGAGAGAGGAACGCTGACCTCCGGCTGCTACCATCTAATGATATACTATACTATCAGAAGATTGCATTGCATCCATCTAAAGAACCAAGTTACAAAATGTCAAAGAGCTGAAGGCCTGTAAGAAAAGATCATTTGGGATATTTCTTACAAATAAAAGTCTGAAAACCTGCACCATCCTGGCTATTTAGAGGTTTATGCCAGGATTTCAACATCATCAACAAACAGATCCTTTAATAGAAGCTCACATTTCCAGCCACTACCTGACAGTAGATCACCAGCTTCTTGATTGACTGGCAGCATTAGGTGAAGCTCGGGAGCATCTTCTATCATATGCCATGAGCACTGGCGCCCTCCCAGGGGTGTGCTCCCTTCCCTCTCCCTCTAACGAAAAGGTCATTTCTAACATGGTGTCTTGTTTTACTGTATATAAGATATACTCTATATAACTTCATTAGACAGAAAGCGTTATATGTCAACCATTTATTTGTGTTAAATTGGCATAGTCACATTATATGCCTATAAAAAAAACTCTGCATTGTCAGCATGATAAAATAAGGTTTTATACACAATGCATGTGCCATGGTTGTGTTTTAAAGGAATAGTATACCCAAAACATGATTAGCCTTCATTTTCTACTCACCCCCATGCTGAACAACACTCTGGAGTACTTTTTTGATATCTCAAATGCATCTGGAGATCTGGGAGGCTTCTTGCTGTCTGCTGACATTCAAATAATGGAGGTCTATGGCGCCCGAGACAGAAAGGTCCATAAAAGTCCACAAAAAACATGTCAATATTCCTCCATACTGCTCGTCCAATGTATTCCAAGTGTCCTGAGTGGGTAGCGTCCATAATTTAATCTAAATGAAGTCATTTAGAATGTTTTTAGAGCCTAAACAGTAGTGTATAGGATTTCCTAAACGCGCGTTCACGACTCTACGGAAACCGCGGCAGACCAAATCAGATGAAAGTGCGCATTCAGCGTCTGCTCTGCCGATAATGCAAGCGTAGAAGAAGAAATGTGCTGTTTACCTGTGCAAAGAAAGAAACAACGAAAGAAAACTGTCTGAGGACTTCAGTGTTGAGGAAGAGCATGAGTTCTTTGCCGAGCTGAATGCGCACTTTCATCTGGTTTGGTCTGCCGCGGTTTTCGTAGACTCGTGAACGCGCTTTCAGGAAATCCTATACACTACTGTTTATGCTCTAAAAACATTCTAAATGACTTTGTTTCGAGTAAATTATGGACGCTACCCACTCAGGACACTTGGAATACATTGGACGAGCAGTATGGAGGAATATTGACACGTTTTTTGTGGACTTTTATGGACCTTTCTGTCTCGGGCGCCATAGACCTCCATTATTTGAATGTCAGCAGACAGCAAGAAGCCTCCCAGATCTCCAGATGCATTTGAGATATCAAAAAAGTACTCCAGAGTGTTGTTCAGCATGGGGGTGAGTAGAAAATGAAGGCTAATCATGTTTTGGGTGTACTATTCCTTTAAGGCTTCTTTTGTTTTTTAGCTTTAGTAGAATTGCAACACCTAGATACCGTCAAATTATACAGCTATAGTCGTGATGCTGGCTGCTCGATGCTGATTGGCTGAACTTGAGGATTTTTGGTTGACAGTGGCAAGACAGTGAGGAGGTTTTCCTCATGAGGGAAAAGGGATCATTCAGTCAGAATAGTCATCTAATGCTGAACTCTTGCTGTGGTTTCTGGACTTTATCATTTCAGAGGGCTTCACAACAGCTATTTCCCCCTTATAGTGATGTTTTTTTGTGTGTTTTAATATTTATTATTACAATATGGGTCTAATAGTTTGCTCTTACAAAGCGTGGCACCACAGACCTTTGCAAAGGAAGTCATATTTCACAAAAACAGCTAAAAATGCTAAAATATAGTGAAGCACAGTTTAAAGGGTTAATGTTTTATAGACAGAAGAAACTAAAGTGCAGTAGATTTATGGGAGAGAAGCTTCCAGGATGCAACATTCTTGATGTAAGAGGACCTTAGAAGAATTTACAAAATCTTTGGTAAGAAATCTGTTTACCATAATCTGAATCACAGGTCTTTATAGGTATAGTAAATCCTCAGCAGATAGCCAGTTAAAAGTAGTGCTTTTAAGAAAAAATAAGTTCTATTTTAAATTATTTTAACTTGAGCCTTCAAATACGTTCTTACTACTGCTACAGATATAAATTGGCCTCTTTGTATTGTATAGGAGGAGATATAGCTCAGGTTATCCTGAGCTATCTCTATAGTTCTGCTGCTATAGGTTTAGACTTCTGGAGGACATAGGGACCCCTTTTTCATCATTCTGCTTCATTCTATCTCTATTCTCCCACTCTGCAGAATCTGTTAGTTCAATCTCTAACCTTCTGCTCTCTCTGCTTTTCCTCAGAGTAGCTTTGCCTCATCTGTTCCTGTTTGGCTGTTACTCCATCCTGGAAAGAAACATCAGCTGTGCTGCTTCCATCAACACCCTTGTTTATAGATGCTGGAGATTGGCCTGTTTTCCAGTGTAGTCCTGTTTCTCTGGCCGTGACTGGCTGAATGTTCTCTCTTCATCCTCTGACATGGGAGCTGGCTCGGAGCTCGTCTGCCTGGCTGTGTGTTTCCTGGACGGGGCCGCCTTTTACAGCTGCTTTTTGTATCTCTGCTTCTGTCTCCTTGAACCCCAGTGGGCCTCAGCAGATGGCCGCTCACACTGAGCCTGGTTCTGCTGGAGGTTTCTTCCTGTTAAAAGGGAGTTTTTCCTCTCCACTGTCGCTACAAGCATGCTTAGTGTGAGGGATTGTATTTGAGTCAATGAATCGATTCAAACAACTGGATTTTTTTAGATAGAAAACTTTGAATCAATTTGACTGTATGATCTGGTTGAACTGTAAAGTGCCTTGAGATGACTGGTGTTGTGAATTGACACTATAGAAATAAACATAAAGGGTTCAATCTTTTAAATATTTAGGAATTTTAATTGATGAAAGTCTAAATTTTAAACCTCATGTTGAGCAATTGATCAAGAAACTCAGACTGAAAATTGGCTTCTTCTTTAGGAATAGGCTTTGTTTCTCTTTTAATTCGAAGAAGAGACTGGTAGCTGCAACGTTTTTACCCATTCTCGATTATGGTGACCCAATCTATATCAATGCCCCTGATCAAGTTCTAAAAATTTTAGACTCAGTTTACCATGCCTCTCTACAATTTATCACAAATTGTAAGCCTCGCACACACCACTGTGAACTTTACATACGTGTGGGCTGGCCAGCATTAGAGACTCGTAGACTCACTCACTGGTATATGATGATTTTTAAGGGTATTCTGCGTCTGCTCCCCTCATGCCTCTGTGAGTACATTCAACCAAGAGTGGCTGGACTGTATTCTCTACGTTCTCAAGAGTCTTTGCTTCTGTCTGTACCTAGTGTCCGCACTGAAGCTGGAAAGACAGCTTTTCAGTGCTCTGCCCCCACAGGATGGAGCAATCTTCAGAAAGACTGGAAGTTGAAAAATTTGATTCCAATCGGACATTTTAGACGATTGCTCAAAGGTTTGGAAATGAGATCTATGGTTTGTAACTGTTTTATGAATTTCTAATTATAGATAGATGTAATTGTAAACTGTAATGTAAATTGTAATGTAATCTTTTGCCTCTAACTTGGCCAGGACTCCCTTGAAAAAGAGATTGTTAATCTCAATTGGACTTTTCCTGGTTAAATAAAGGAATAAAAAAAATAAATAAATTAAAAAAAAAGTTGTTTATATCTTAAAATGCTCTGACAGAATAAGAAGCCTTTGAGGACCAACTGCTCTTGCAGTGAAATTAGTCTGGATGAGGTTGTGTCTTTTTTAAATCTGTAGTCCTGGAGTTTAATATTTTCCTGCTATGCGATTAGAAGGATGTTTTTAATCTGGAAACCAGATTATTAATGTTTAGCACTGAAGTTTATTTCCGATGATCCCTTTGAATCTGTCTCTGTCAAGGAGCGGCATTCAGGAGGACCAGCAAAGGGTGACAGGATAAAGTGACACCTAGTGTAGGGTGACCAAACGTCCGTATTTCCCGGGACATATCCGTATTTCACGTCCTGTCCCGGGCGTCCCGGGTTTTTTTTAGAAAGTGAGGAAATGTCCTGATTTCACTGCGCACGACGCTGCGTGTGACGTAATCCCTGAGCCGCGTCAGTGCGGGCAGCCTTGTTCTTAATCAGAGGCTCTGTTCGAAAACCTGGGCTGCATCCTCCAAGGACGCGGTCTACCTAGACTGGATCCTTCGAAGTCCTTGAAAATAAGGAGGCCAGAAGAGTCCACCCTTCAGCGGGTTTTACCGCCGTATGCTCTGTTGCTTAGCAACCGTGAAAGTTGACACACAAAGCAGGAAAAGAATGAATACGAGGTTTTCAAAACTGTTTGTTTATTTATTTATTTTTTTCAAAGTTAAAGTGAACAAAGACTACACTCACAAGAATCCAGAGTGGAATAAAGGTTCCAACCACCGGGAGCAGGAACAAATCAAATCAAATGTAATGATAGAAACCTTAGTCAGTTAAATAACCTGCTGCTGTCATTCTGCACATCTCTGATGCTGCTGCTATTTTGAAATATCCATTACTGTAAAAATGTCCATAGCTGCATATTGGTTATTTATTCTCCAGTTTTATATTGCTACAACACTTTACAAAATTGTATTTTTTTATATTTTAACTCTTCCCTATTATGTTATTCTTATACATTTTTCTAAGGTCCTCATTTGTGTGACCATTTTCAATAATCTTTCTGCTGCTGTAAATTTTCCCATTGTGGGACAATAAAGGGATTTTCTATTCTATTCTATAAAAGGGTTAGAAATATATAAGTAAATCGAAACAATGTATCTACAAAATATATCTGCAAAATCTCTAATATTCAACAACAAAAAATACTTAGTTAAGCATATTGTGCAAAACAACAATAAAAAAATTAAACTCCTATCATATTTATAGTTCCCACTCTGCAGATTTATTGGAATCTGTCCTTAAATTACAGCCAAACTCATTTACACAGTAACAGATAAAAACCTTTAGATAAACCAAACATTACCGCCACATATCTGACTCAGTAACCATTAAAACAACTATTTTCATTCATTTCAGATGGAACTATTCACAGACTGGATTATATTAAACTGAACTTCGAATTTTCACCACTGATCTGCGCCAAGTAACATTTCCTCTGATCACGGAGCAAATCCCGATGATGAGATATTCGTTCTTTCAAACAACCCCCCACACACACACACACACACACACACACACACACACACACACACACACCCCGCTCAAAGGTGTCCTGGTTTTCCCAAATGAAAATATGGTCACCCTAACCTAGTGCCAGCTTAACAAACTTTTTTTTTTTTTACTTTTTTTTTTTTGCTAATCATTTTATAAATAAACAATTAGAAACAATTCCTGCTTGTAAAGCCTTTGCTTTTCTTCTTTCAAACATAAAATGTTGGATTCTGATAAAACAGATGTAACAGCAGCAGCTGCGCGTACATCCTCATAAGCTTCCGTGAATTCGGCTCGCAGGCAATGTTAAGAGGTTTTGTCTGTAAAATTTGTTTAGATTATCTCTTTTCTTCAGAGATAAAAAAAAGTGGTAATTAGTGTACAAAAACATTAACTAAAATCTCCTACGGCAATGTGCTGTAGCCTTCTAGGACCTTCTACCTTAAAAAGGAAAATGTTTATAATAAATGGATTTCTGACCATAAGCTAGCTTTGTTTGCAGCAGGATGTGATTCTAAACCAAAAGATAAGAAAAAATATAAATATAATCTCTTTTCTGTTCAACACAGCTCTCAAGCAGTAAATACTGACCCTACTTAAAGAGCGTTTGTACACAGTATCTGATACAAGCAGTACACTTTGTCTGTGGTCCCAGCTGCAAACACAATCCTGTTGCCAGGTGAAGATTGAGAGAACCGGCAGACATTTAGCTGTTTTTGCTATTGGAAGTGAAAAGAGAAGAAATGTGGGGCAGCTTTGCTGCTCGTTTGAAGTGAAGACTGCCTGTTTGTGAAGTTGAGGCTCAGCTATCAGCTTTCATGTCCTGCTCTTATGTGACCTGGGGAGACCTCAACTTTATTCTATATTCCCTAAAAAAAAAGCCACTATATTACTGCAGTACCTGTGGGCCTTAAAAGCCCGAAGCTTTCTGAAGTCTCAGGAACAGACATTAAAATATTCCCGGGTGTTTACCTGAGGAATAAATAAGAGCTGTAAGGGGATGATGTGACAGTTAATTTCAGGCTGCATAACAATGGCAAAGCTGTGACATTTGATGACGATTCTTTTAATGATACTGTCACACTCCATCAGCATTCCCTCTCTGATGCCCTAAATGATTGTGTGATTAAACATGAATTAAAAGTGAAACCATGAAATTGCACGTCCTCCAACCACCTTCTCTAAAGTTAAAAACCCAGCTGCGCTTAACAGGAGTTTCTTCTTTTTTTTTGACACAACTGCTGATCCAGCTCTCCAGGATGAGGGCTTGAGAGACTTAGAGGTTTTTTTTGCCGCCTCTGCATTTCTACGGAGGGAATTGGCAGATTATTTGGTCAACCTCGATCAGTTCCACCACAGCTTAAAGGGGATACATGCTCGCTGACTAATATTGCCCAGGAATCCATCAAAGTCAAAAGGGCCTGTCCCCACTTTTAAACCTTGTGTGTTCCAATCAAGCACTCGGCGCATCAAAGCCATCACAAACCAAGGCCGCACCCCGCCTGCGCCTGATGCTGACAGTTCCCAAAGAAAATAAATTATGCTGTCTGTGTGCATGAGAGTGCCAACTGTAACGTCAAAGAAGACGACACTTAACTTTAATCTTTAAAGCTCCCACCAGGCATAATGCACTTTTTTTTTACCGGTTCCATATACTTAAGAATTTAAAAAAAGGAGATAATTGCTGGATTTCACCTTCTCAAGAGCTTTGGCCTCTGGGTCACAAGAATAGCTTTCTGTGGAAAGACCTTGTTGTACTTTATGGGTTGCAAAGCATTCATTTCCTGGTAACTTTTTCTATTCTGTTTAATCATATTCAAAGATTTTAGTGTAGATGACAAAAAAAAAAAAAAATAACTGATTAGAGTGAAATATAAAGATACGTGTTCCTAGATCAGTGTGTCTGTGTTCCCTGTTCTGTCCACTCAAACCCCCAGCCTTATGGCAGACGGCCGTTCACACCAAGCCTTGTTCTTCTGGAGGTTTCTGGCTGTGAGATAGAAGTTTTTTTCTCCACTGTCACTGCATGCATAAATAAATAAACAGCATGCACGCTCAGCGTGAGGGATTGCTTTAAAGTCAATGACACATTGCAAGCGACTGTCCACTGTCACTACCAATCTGTCTGTTTTATTTGATTGAAATGACTGTAAAGTGCCTCTAGATGGTTGCTGCTCTTTTAAAATCTATAAAATCTATATAATAATAAAATAGAATTGAATTGAACTTTATTGTAAGTATACTGTCACAAGTACAAAGCAACAAAATGTAGTTGGCATCTATCCAGCAGTGCTATAACGGATACAAATATGTATTATTTTACATGAGACTATATATCTATTGACTATAAATGATATATATAAACAGAGAGTAATTTTGAGAGGCTATCGGGCAAATTAAATATAAAAAACTATATGCAGATTATAAAGGTTATACAGTGATTTGAACTGAATGAATAATTAATCTTCAATTTTTTTACAAACATAAATCCTAAAGTCGGGGTTTCCATTTGAAACCTTTACCTGACACCCCTAAATTTAAATCCTGTGCAAACATAGCATGATCTATTCTCTGTGAAGGCCCGTGCATGTTGTGAAGATTATACAAAACACAAATTAATTTGTATAAAAAGTTAAAGTCAATTTGTAAAAAAAGAATCTCGTTCAACCAATCATTTGTAAGATAACAGCAGACTGGTAAAGCTCTATGTTAAAAGAAAGACAGCCATAAAGATTCTCATGTTATGTGTAAGGCAGAGCTTCTTCTTCCACATATGGATGAGGATGTTCTTAGACTGAAAAATACATTTTTATTGGACACAACACTCGGTGAGACTACAACTAAAGAAATTGTTCATATTTTAGGAGCTGTAAAAACAGAAAAATCTAAAAAGACATTTTGTGTCACAGCTGTAGTTATCTAATTGATACTAAACTGTTTCTGCTGATTATCTTACCTCCACATTTAAAGTTCATCTATGCGGTGTACATTACATATGTCAGTCTGGCCAACAGGCTGGGAAATTAGCACCAGTGGCGTCAATAGGTTTCTTACACCAAGGCTTTAGCCTCCCTCATACTTTCTTAAGCCCTCCTAAATAATTTAATCTAAAGCCCTGTCCTATTCCTCTCATTTGGCTCTAAGAACACTCCAGTGAGTTCCATTCACAGTAAAGTCAACTCAGGGAAGTGTAAGTGAAGATTTTCTCCCTAAGAAATGGGACACCACTAGTTGCAAAATTACACGGCAGCCCAGTAGATGGCTGTAATACATTGCCTGTAGACATCAGCGACGTGTCCAACTATAACATGAAATCACAGCATGAGTCACAACCTTCGCCGAATGAGTTCTGGGAAGCCACTATGTTCAAAGTCAGCTCTACACCCCCCTCGGTCTGAAGGGATCATTATAAGGGTTGAAGGGCACTCCCCTCTAAATCTTAAAATTATAGGGACACACTACCCCTACACTTGAACAGGCAAAACTGAGGGCCCAAAATGAGTGCAAGTGATAGAAATGTAAATTTTTTAATGTTAATGTTTTAAATACTGAAATTTTTGACCATTTACACAGCAAAAAATTGAAATCTAAATAAGTCATTTTTTCTTGCAATAAGTGCATTTTTTCATGAAATGAGGAGATAAGGGAGACACTTTGCTAATGGAACAAGACAATTTAAATTTGGAATAAGAAAAAACAATTGCATTGTCTTATTTCAAGAGCATTTTATCTAATAATCTAACTTTGAGACTAAAAATACTCTTTCCATTGGCAAATTATCTTATTTACTCAAATTAAGGCTAAATACACCTAATTTAAGACATTTGTGCTCCTTTCTTAATCGTTTTTGCAGTGTAAAAAGCTGCGGAGTGTGCAGGACATGTGTCAACAAGACAACAGCGGGAAAAAACTGACGGAGGAAGAGATGCGGGAGACGGAGAAAGCGGGTCTGCAGAGGGGGTCTAACTGCCAGTGTTGTGAAAGTTCTCTTTCTACGTGAACTAGTTCAAAGTTCAGTTCACACATTTTAAAATGAACTAGTTCAGTTCATAGTTCACAATTCCAAAAAACCAACTAGTTCATAGTTCTTTTTTTTTCATGTATTGCTCAATTCCACCATAGCCTACTGTAGAACCACAGACAGCAATTATTTTATCAGTTGTAACACTGAAACTGTGCGTCAGATTTCATCTTCATATCCAGTTTTGAATCCTTATCCAACCAGGGTTTACATTAGCATTGAGGGGACAGCATTTCCCCATTGTTGCTTTAACGCTTTGTTGCTGTCCATTCACTTCACACTAGTAGCAGCTGCAGCTTTCACCCCTACAGTATATTCTCAAAAACATCAGGAAAAATGTGCTGCTTGAATGGTCTTTTTTATGAGTAATTATTAAAAGAAAAATAGGAAAGTAGTCTTTAAGGTGCAAATGTTTTTTTTTTATTTTAATAATATTTTCCATTTGAAATTCCATTTCAATACATACTAAAAAGGAATCCTGGAATCCTGGAAAATTATACCAGGCAGGTTTAACAAACAAGTTACATGGATAGTAAAACCCTCAAGAACAGGGGTCTTCTATGTTTTCCAGACCAAGGACCCCTAAACTGATGGCAAGATGGAGCGGGGACCCCCTATTTATATATATTGTATGAAATTGTGTCCTATAGTCACTCTATTACAGATGGAGTAATTTAAAGAAATTAATTTCTCCCTGGGATTATTAAAGTTTTTCTGATTCTGATTCCTGGTTGTTGTGAAGGAAACGGTGCCCAGCTTGAAAGAGCTTCTGTGTGTCTCTGAATGTGAGCATTGATGACTGAAAGACATCTTCTGCCTCCATTTATCTGTTTACTACAGTGTGTTGATTTCATCTTATTGAGTATTTAAAGACATTTCAATTAGTGGGGGAAAAAATTGCAGTGGGGGAATATAAAAATATCAACTAACCATGCAGACCCTCATGCAGTACCTCCGTAGACCCCCTAGGGGTCGCGGATCCCCTGTTGAAGACCTCCGCTCAAGAACATTTTACTAACACAAACTGAGGGACCAGGCTGAGGTAGGAATTTAAGGTTACTGAAGTGCGGATTTTTTTACTGAAAGCCGGCGGGCAAACTTGTTGCCATCATCCTCACCGACCACCTGGTCATAAACCTGTTTTAAGTCGCCTCCATGCTGCTGTTGCTTCCACGCTGCATTTTGTTTTGATGATGCACGCGACTGTAGGCTACGACGCTGGTAGCTGGTGTTGCCAGATTGGGTGTTTTTCCCGCTACATATCGGTCTGTGACAGTGTACGTCACTTCCGCAAAAGCGCAATTCATTTAGGGTAGTTAGCGCCATTTCTGTGGTGAAGAGACAGCAGCAACAAACAAAAGAAAACTAACAGAGAGCAGACGTGTTCTAGTTGCTTCTTTGGAAATAATGGGACACTGGTGCTGCGTCAAAGGATGCAATAGTAATTCTAAACAGAAAACAGCAGATGGGGCCTTACGGTTTTTCGTATTCCCCACTTGGAAAAAAAATACAGACCGCAGACAGAGGACTTAACAAAGAGGCGTCGGGCTGCATGGGTCGCTGCTGTAAGAAGGAAAGACATCACATTTCATAAAATATCTCCTCATGCTCGTGTTTGCTCTCGGCATTTTCACAAAGGTAAGTCCTTATAAATATACACTAATAGAAATCAACACGCTGAAATGGTTTGCTTATAAAGTTGCAGGAGTTCATGTAAACCTACTGAAACATGCTGTGGAAGAGAAGCGGAAAGTGATGTTTGTTTTGTTTATTTCTTTTTTAGACCGCTAAAATTTAATAAATAATGCATTATCTGTATATAATCATTTACATTTTTTTTTATGAATAAATATATATAAATACACTGTACATATAAAAACACTGTACATACCCCCTCGTCAGCCAACTCACTGCATTTATTCATCCTGTGCAATCAACTTAAGTTTATTTATTATAATCCTTTGTTCGTCCTGTAAGCTTTTCAGTTTATTTATTTACCTCTGGCCTTACTAGTCCAATGTACTTGTGCTGTTTCGGTATAGCAAATTTCCCCACTGTGGGAAACATAAGCATATCTTATTTTATAACACATCTAATCTAATGGGCTCTGTTATTAAGGTGCTTTATATAGTGTTTTGAATAGATGTGTAAAACACTCAACCTTTCATCTACTTTGCAGGTCAACCCGCATATGAGATGATGGAAACTGACCCAGACTGGGCTCCATCCCTGCATCTGGGCCACACTGACATCAAACCAACAGACACAGACCGCTCTTTAAGACGTGGTTATCGGGAACAGCTGAAAAAGAATGCCCTGCAAGCAACTGAAACGGGGCTCCATCAGGCTGATGAAATCCTTCAGCGACAGGATGAAGTTACACACGAGGCGACAGAGAACCCTAACCAGCAACAGACTGACACGCAGATGGCTGCTGAAAACGTTGGCCGGCCAAACACCAAGGATGACACAGAAGGTGGTCGTCAGGAAGGACAGACAGAATGTAACCTGTGTGTGCTCAGGTGTGCAGAGATGAACCGTCTTTTGGAAGAAAACAGAGAGCTGCAGCGTGAACTTGATGAGCTGCAGATCTCTGATGGCTTCTTTGGAGACAGTAATGAAAAAGTCCAGTACTATACGGGTCTACCAAACTTGGCAACCTTTATGGCTTTGTTTAATTTTCTGCTGCCTCTCATGTCTGCTCAAAATAAAATTCTCAGTCCATTTCAAATGCTCTGTTAACCTTCATGCGTCTGAGATTGGATCTGCCCTCAAAACAACCAGCTAATAAATGAATGCCAGATCAAGTACTGTTTCAACTTTATTCTTTTTTTATTCTTCTTTTCACACAAATAGAATTTTGCTTTTTTTAAAGTTACTTTTGAAAAATAACAGCAAAACAAATATAAGTTTCACCATCACTTCAAATATTAATGTTTTCTGAAGTTGTAAAAATGTGTGTACAATAAAGAGTGGATTTGAAATTTGAAACAAGTGTTATCTTTTCAATCAAGCAGAGAATTTATGAAAATGCAATACAAAATCTCAAATACATAAATAATGCAGAACAGTGCAAAGCTTCAAATGTTTTACTTTGTCTTCCTCCCTCGTATATAGCAGATTGCTCTTTAGATTAAATTAGAAGATTTTCATTTTCCCTGGACTTGTTTTCACTGTGGTCTGTAGTCTTCCGTAGAGATATTACCTAACAGGTGATATCTGTGAAGAAGACTGCAGATCCCAGTGAAAACAGGCCTGGATAAAGTGAACAGCAAATACAGTGTGCAACTTATCAATGTGCAAAAATTATGACAAGTTTTTTCGTTCAGTCTGATGAGCAGCACAAACTGCTCTAATAATTGCAGCTATCTGTGCAACTGCCCACAACATCTGCCTTGTCACTGTAATAATAATATATAATATCGTTCCCTAGCAGCTTTAGAAAGTTTGTCTGGGTAGGGTATCCGTTCAGTTTTCTTGTTCTTTTCCATTTAACTGATAATCCTCACTGCTGGCAGCGCTCTCCTCTTGTTTTCTGCTGTTTTGTTTTTCTTCCGCTCACCACAAAAATGGCGCTAGGGGGCGTGTCAGTCACGTGTCTGACAAAGACCGATTAAGGCCTGTTTACGGTGTGATTTAGCCGGGGTTTCGCCTGGAGGGCTCTATAGAAATCTGGCAACCTATTGAACGGAGTTGAACTGAGAGAGCGTACCGTTCACAGACACCAGAATGAACGAGTTCACAATAACGTTCATCAGGCAGTAATGCAGTACGTTCAGTTCACGTTCGCCCAAAATATGAACGAGTTCATGAACTTTCGTTCAATGAACGCGTTCAGGCACAACACTGCTAACTGCAATGCTAAAGAGAAATCCCCACAGACCACCGCTTCCATCAATCCTGCTCTCTAACGTCCGCTGATTGGAAAACAAAATGGATAATAACTTCTGGAAGGGTGAGGGGGGCAGGGATAGCCAACCTGCCAGGACCAGATGAATAGCAGCATAGCCTAAAAATGGCGACAATATACACTAAAGATGCATCTAAAATTGTTTTAAAAGGTTTTTTAATTTGTTTTTAAATAAAATAAAAATCTACAGTAAACTAAAGAAATGTTATTATAATAATACATTGTAGAAATATGTAACAGATCTGATTTTGAATGGAGCATATTAAATCAAAATTGCAACAAAATGAACTTTGGAAATGAACTTGGAAAGGAATAAGATCTAAATGAGTAAATTTAAAGCAGAACTGTCTCTTTCCTTTACTTAGAGTTTGGAGAATAAACTGCTGCTATTAAAAAAACCAAACACTAAATTTGTATCAGTCGTCCTCTGTGTCACCCTGTGCCCATGAGGCAGCTCTCAGGGACAACAAAAAGGTTAAATAACCCCCCACCCCCTTACGTTTCACAGAATAGAGTCATTTGTGATACAGATAGTGTTCTAATTTTATACATTATCTGCAATGAATTATAAAAAATCTCAGTCAAGGTGCAAAATAACAGATTTACAAACCCTGGGCTGCTATTTAGAAGAGTAATGTTTAAAAAGTAGAGGAAGCAAAAAGCAGTACAGAGGTAGAAAAAAGAGTTTGCCCCTCTTCTGATTTTTTACAGACTTAACAAAAAACTTATTGAAATATTAGTTATTAACAGCAGCAGTAGACACAAAAAAAACTGCTTTCCAATTAAAACTCTTATTATTAAGAGAAAAATAAATAAACTTCTCAAACAAACTTTTTTAACAACTTTATACATATAAGCCAAATTAACCCAAAATAATATTTTCCAGGGCTTCCTACCATTTTATTCACATGTGGGTTAATATGTAATCAGGGGCAGATTTACCATTAGGCAAAACTAGGCAGTTGCCTACGGCCCCAAGTTCCTGGGGGCCCCATAAAACTCCTTTTCCATACAGCTATTACTTATTTGTGCACATTAATTATGTTTTAAATAAAAATCCCTTAATTAAAACGCCAGCAGAATGCTTATAATATTAAGCGTGTCTCATTCAGTGACTTTTCAGACCCCTCTAGCGCTTTTATTTCAAAAAAGCTCCTAGCGCCAAATCTAGTGCCTTTTTTCTGCTACTGGAAACTTTGGCGACAGCATATAAAAGCAGCGAACTCTGCTCTCCAGAGCAAGTAGATTGGTAACCCCGCCTCCTGCTCTCCTCTATCTTGTCTGCTGTCATGATTCATGCAGCTACTATTTAATCCAAATGAAAAATAGAGAACAGATAAGCAGATCATGGCTTGTCTACAGTGAAAAGAAGGACTGGGTTATTTACTTTGGCCTTTTTGGAAACACAGGAAGGAGCAATCAGCTAAGTGAGCTTAGTTTCATTCCTTTTGAAACGACATAAAAAGTCAGCTGAGTACAAAACAGAGAAAAACAAGAAAAGGGATAAAACGTAGAACAAATAATGTATGTCTATTATATTAAAATTTCTGTATCTGTATAATGGGTCTGTTTTATGTTTTGTCTTCTTAATTCAGAGGGCCCCCGGCCTGTCTTTGCCTAGGGCCCTAAATTTCCTAAACACGCCCCTGAATGTAATTGTGCAATTAAAAAATATTTAGGAACAAACAGTTATTGTGTTCTTAGCAAACATCATGGTATTTGCCTTAATGTTGATTAGTTAAATCCGTGTATTGTGTTTTAAGGTGTTGTGAAGGTGGAGGATTTGGCAGAGAGAGGAGGAAACAGATTAACAAACGCACTTTCTGTGTTTGTTGTTGTATTGTATGGAAAATCTATTTGTTTAAAATATTTAGCCAGTTAGGTATCCCTGTTAAATTTGTTTCATTAGTGGAAAAGTACAGTTTTTGGAGAAATGTTGTGCAGTTCTTTTATATTACCTGGGGGCTAAACCCCTCCTGTTTAAAACCTCATCTCTCCTCTTGTGGTTAAAATATTCAATGTATTCCAGAACAGCAGTTCTAGCTGCTGATCACTCCCGCTCTAACATGTTAACACTATTTTCATCATTTTTGACACATGGTGAAAAAATTTGAAGGGGTTTAATATTTGTGTGTGCCGTCAAATAAAGCAGGAAGCTGTCCAACAACTCCACACCAAGGCTAAAAATGTGTGAAAAGCCCTTTTTTTTTTTTTTTTTTACAGTAAAGTGCTAAATGATTCACACATCCCTATTATTAACAGAAATACAATATATGTGTGTAATCATTCACTTAAATGTTTTCTGCTATGTGCAATTGTTGTCATTGCAAATCAAATGCATTATATAAACAAACTAAGGAACAATTTGGGTATTTTTTTTAGTAAGTTTTAATAATACATTTTATAAACATTTATTAAGCCCTATTTGCATAGGAAAAGCAGTATCTGGGGCAGCACATGTAAGATATAAATAATCTGTGGAAAATAATAAATAAGCCTGAGATTCTGCTGAAAGCAACCGAAATCTTCTGGATATGATGTTAGCACTCTGTTGTTCTGCGTTTCTGTTAGCTTAACCAAATCTGTAAATTTGGTCCATGAGTGGGTAAGGTTGTCACGATACTTAACTTTTCAACTCGATACCGATACTAAGGAAAATATTCAATACTCAATACCATTTTCGATACCACAAGGATAAAAACAAAAGTGTTCCTTCCTTGGCTATGCTTTGCACACATACCAATGACACTAGCCAAACCGGTTAAGAAACAAAAATAATTCTCAGCAGCTGCCCCTCTTACAAAAAAAAAGTCTGAAACTGAAAAGTGCGTAGAATTATTCAATCACACAGTGTTCAGAAACTGCATTGTCCTTTATTCTGCACTTTAGATGAATGACTGCTTAGGTGCCACTGGTGGTAGCACTGTATCGATACTTTTAAAAACAAGTATTGTATCCGGATACAACGTTTCAGTATCGATACTTTTTTGAGTATCGATACTTTTGACAACCCTATGAGTGGGACACTGAGATCTACCTGCTGCCTCTCCTCAGTGTTGCCAACTCAGCGACTTTGTCGCTATATTTAGCGACTTTTCAGATCCCTCCAGAGACTCTTTTTCAAAAAGGCAACTGGCGACAAATCTAGCGACTTTTCTGGTGTCTGCCGTGGGGCGCCTCCCCCGTCCCAACCCCGTTCTGTCAGGATCCAGAGATCTGCCACCTGATCTCCAGCAGAAAGCGCTGTGGGCCTCCTGAGCTGATTCCTCTACACACCTGGAGATCATCAGCTCATCAGAGGTCCACACTACTTAAGCAGCTGCCAGACCTTCCTTCGACGCCGGAGTGTTGACCTAGTTTGGTTAGCGAACCTGAGCCTCAGAACGTCTGAACTTTACTAGTAGACTCTAGAGAGGAACTAGTCTTCTAATCGCCTTTGTCTTTTGTGCTCACAGGAAATCCTGAAGCTCTGGATGAGCTCCACCTAGAAACCTGCCTGCCTGCTCATGAAAGCCAAACCTGAAGATCTCAGTTTGGATTCCTTCTTCAGCTCTTGGATTGAGCAAGGAACAAACCCAAGCCAGAAACCTTCTAGCTCGGAACTAGACGCTGCTGCTGTTTAAACTCTCTGCCACATCATTGACTCTGGACCTACGGTATCTCACCTCACGGCACTGTTACAATCTCCTCAAGGTACATCTTGATTCTTCTCTCTATCAATCCATCATCAGCCTGGCTAACCAAACGCTCATATCTCCAGAAACTCTGAGACCAGTCCCGAACCAGTACCAGAACCAGATCCAGTATTATATCATTGTACATCTTTCAATAAAGATTGTTAAACTTTCCTTCAGACTCCGTTGTGTTCTGCATGTGGGCTAAATCCTTAAACCCAATCATGACACGTTTTCCCGCTTCCGCAGGAGTCCCTCTCAGCACTACGGTCAGAGCCACAGCATGTTTACCCTCAGCGTCCAGACAGCAAATGAAGCGCGCGCATGCGCCGGGTTTGACGGCACAGGTTGATCACTCTGGAGTCAGCTCCCTCAGTTGCTGAACCTGCCATAGAGAGCCTTGACCAACATGACCATGATCCACTCTTTCTGTGAGCAGGCAAGCACAGCCTGTGTGTGTGCAGGGAATTAGTAAAAAAAAAAATAAAACAATAATTACCATTTGCTCACATTGTCATTGATTCTTTGTAGTCTTGTTTTTTCCCCATTTAGATTGTTAATGTAATGTAAAAAAAATGTTATGGTTCAAAATTTTCATTTTTAGCATGATTTTTAAGGTCCTTAGTGGATCACAAGGGAAAAAAGAAAAAGTTAAATAAAAAAAAAACTTGAAAAAATATAATGACGTCATTCAGCGACTTATAGCACAGCCAGTAGCTACTTTCCTTTCTGAGGAGTTGGCAACACTGCCTCTCCTTCCGTCCCTCAGCATCTCTGTTGGATAGTAAGGGTATGGAAGTAAAACAGTCTTATTGAAATTTGCCTTTTTTTTTTATTTACATCGAATTTTAAACACTAAATTTTTTTCACATTGAATTCCTTACACTGAATAATTATCTGGTGAAAATTCAGCAGCAAAAAAATTGGCTGCAAATGTGTTGATATTTTGATGATCTCAAGCCAAAGCGATCTACACTCAATGCAGTCCAGCAGCTTCTAGCCAATGAAATTAACCCATTTTGTCAGAAAAAAAGGAAGTTTGCCACCGGCCGCTTCTTCCGCATTAAACCCAGAGCCTTGCAAACAGGGGATCCACACTATCTGTGATCGGCTCTGTTATTTCACCCAGTCCGATTAGATGAAAAACTCTAACAGCTGTCTATTAGTAGCTACCTGGTGTTTTGTAATCATATCTATTTAACAAAAAAAACTCCTCATCAGCTTCATTCAGCGGGGAACAAAGCTATGCCCAACTGTTGTGTCGTGACCAAATGAGCTCATATGCAGGCAAATTTATTCCAGATATAAATTCAGTGTAACGAATTTAATGTCTAAAAAAATTCAGTGTTTAAATTTCTGTGTTGAAAAAATTCAGTGTTTAAAATTCGTTGTACAAAAAAAAATCTGATTCCAATGAGACAGTTTTTCTTCCATATTCCATATAAGACGGTTAAGTTGAAAACTTACATGAGAGGCTGTTTGACCTTCTCATGTATCCTAAGGAGGACGTCATCATGGCAGCTGTGGTCAGGAAGCTGCAGCGTCTGAAACCTTGCTTCCAACATGATGCACTGAAGTATAAAAAGTCAGATGCATTCCCGCTGTATCTGCCTGAAATGTTACTGAAGATTACAATTTTTGCATCAACTACAGTGGTGGAATCACATGTTGTAACACATTGCATGGCATCCTTGCTGCAGTGTCCTCTTTGTAAAGATGTTCAAAACCAAGTAAATTACGTTTTAGCAGTTTTTTTTCTTATCTCACACTAAAAAATGGTACAAAATGAAACCTTTAAATGCAATACTTTGAATATATTTGCAGTTGGAAGGGTCATTATTTGTTACTAAAATAGATAGCACCCTCAACATGCGGCCAAAAATATTACATTTATTTATCTTTGTTAGGTTTCTGTTTCTGTTATGTTTTTCTTTTGCTCCTTGATTTCTAGTGTTTAGTTTTCTTTTCACCATGTTTCTTTATCCTAGTTATTTGATTATTATTTTGTTGTTGTTTTCTTATTAGTTCCTGTCTTCCATGTTTTCCATTTGTTGTCCTCTGCTGCCCCCTTGTGTCCTCTTTCTCTTGCTCTGTTTTCTGTTCAGCCCTCACCTGTTTTCAATTCCCTCATTAGCCCTCTCCCTGTCTCTGTCCCCTTTAAAAGCCCTCCCTCTTCAGTTCCTGTTTGCTAGATCCTCGTCTTACATCTCGTCTAACGTCTGTCTGCCTTCCTCATCTCTCCCTGGCTCCTTGAGTTTTGGTTTACCCCTGATGTCCCCTTGGTTCTGGTTCATTTGTTATTTTGTTGGACTTTTTGATTCCTGCCTCAGTTTATGTGAACCTAATTAAACCCACTTAAATTCGCAGCTGCCTACTTGTTTCTGCATTTGGGTCCTCCAAACCAACACCGTTTTCTGACAATCTTAAGTTAAATAAAAGTTTAAGCCCCACTAAAATGTTAGGTTCAAAAATGTAGGTTTGTAAAAGAAGAACTGAAATACACAGTAAGGGATTTTCAAACACAGCTTCCTGCAGGAACGGGAGACAGAGCTGCACCCAACACTCTCTCTCCCTCGGACCTCCTCAGCAGAGCGCTTTATTAACAGAACATAACACGTGGTTACAAACAGAGTATTGTTCTGACAGGACAGTTGATCAGTTCATAAGACAGGACGCTGTCCTCTTGACTGAATCACAAGGCAGAGTGAAGAATCTAATTTCTACAATGTTTCATATGAACACACATTCATTTTATAATCATCATTGAATAAACCTAACACAAACGTCAAGTGAGAAATAAACAGCATCAATTTCTTCCTTTGGCATAGCCTATCTTTTTCTTATGTGCAGGAGAGGCTTTACTGATGCATTAGACAGCAACTTTTATGGGACTACCCACAGAGTACGAAGAAGCACAGTTTATTAAACCAGACGCTCTGGATATTCATCTTGTCTGATTTAGACATCTATGTGTTTTAGAGAATGCTAATGCAAAGAAAACCCAGCTGTGCTGTGTGATTTCGCTCTGCCTTACACATGGCAGGAGGCAGCTGGTGACAGAATCACGGATGAGTCATGGAGAAAGAGGTCACTATTTTGCAAATGAGATACAGAGCCTGGAAGGTATGAAACATCTTGAAAGTTTCCACATTTTCTCACAATACAAAGGCAAACCACAATGCAATATATTTTTGATTTCTTGTGGCAAACAAAAGAATTACCCTATAATTAAGCCCTGGAAGTCGCAAATTTTTCCCCACGCTTTGAACCATATGGCTTATAAAAAGGTACGGCTTTTCTGTGGATTTTTCCTAACCACCAGAGGGAGGAGTCAAAGTTGGAAATTAAAGATTAAGGGGCGCTATGCGTAGAGCTCCCCCTACAGGTTTGGTGGGAGGCAGTTCAGTAAATATCAGTGGCTTATAGCCCAGTGCTGCTTATATAAGTTTCCATTTTTTTTTTCAAAAAAACTGGTGGGAGCGGCTTATACTGAGGTGCGCTCAATAGTCCAGAATATACAGTATTGTCCAAAAAAGTCCAGTAAAAAAAAAAAAAAAAAAAAAAAAAAAAAAAAAAAAAAAAAAAATATATATATATATATATATATATATATATATATATATATATATATATATATATATAAATATATACATATATAGGGTGACCAAACGTCCGTATTTCCCAGGACATGTCCGTATTTCACGTCCTGTCCCGGGCGTCCAGGGTTTTTTTTAGAAAGTGAGGAAATGTCCTGATTTTTTAAATTACCTTAATTGGACCATTAAATTTACAGGCACTAGGGCACTGCGCACGAGGCTGCGTGTGACGTAATTCCCGAGTCCCTGACTCAGTGCGGGCAGCCCTGTTCTTAATCAGACTATAGATAGCGTGGCTGTCAGTACGCCAACAACAGCAAAAGCGAAAATGTATGTTTACCAACGATTTACAAAAGAGTTTCCCCGCTTTCAGACCGGGTCGAGACAAACGTGAGGCCTTGTGCACAGTGTGCAAAGCAGGCACATATGTCTCGGTGTCCAATGGAGGTGCAAGGGATCTGAAAAGCCACCTGGACACCGAAAGTAAAGATGGTCTATTGAAATGTTTGTTCAGTTTTGGTACATTTTGAGTTATTTTTGCTACACGAGAGGTTTTTTTTGTTAATTAGCTCATTTGTTAATTTATTTTTTCCAATAGCCTACAGAACAGACATTATTTCATTCATTACTGAGGCTGAGTATCATCTGTTATTGGGAGTTGAGAGTTATTGTTAACTTTTATTGTTAATTGAGGGATGTTTAGATGAAACATTATTTCGTTCATTGTGCTATTCATTCATTAAAGGAATTGTTAAGCATTTTTAATAAATACATTTTGAATGAAATTATCGTTTGTTATTGGAGTTATTGCTGTTGACTTTTACTGAAAGGCATTTTTAATAAATCAACTGTAAATATCATGTTATTGTAGGATTACGTAGGCCTAGACATCTCTATGCATGGGAACAAAGATACACCCCCCCGCTCCAGGTGTCCTGGTTTTCCCAAATGAAAAAATGGTCACCCTATACATATATATATATCTAATGTGAAAAGCTTTAGATAATTAAACTATCAGGCCATATTGACTGTGTATAGCAGGGGTGTCAAAGTGGTTCCAGAAAAGGCCGTGCGGCTGCAGGTTTTCTTTCCAACCAAGCAATAGCACATCAGACAAGTCATCATGTTCAGATTGGACTCACTTGATGAGATGACTGGAGTCTGGTGTGCTATTGCCTGTGTTCCTTAGTCATCATGGTGCAGTAAGCTCACTAATGTTTTCTAACAAGCCTCTGTTGCCTAAACAGAACAAATGGACTGTACAAATACCTTTGGATTTTAATACACCACAGGTGTTAGATGCACACCTGCATATAGTAGAAATTCACAGCAGGCGTTATTTTGACTATAATGTAACAAGCAATATTTTAAATACCAAAAGGATAATTAAGAGCTATTGAAACCTAGGGACTGATCCTCAAAACATGCAACCCTGTTTATATGCTTAGAGCAGTTCTTCAAAAAAGGATGCATGTGATCTGTGTTTGCAAATCAGCAGGCAGCTTGTGCACACCTTTTTTTTTTTTTTTTTGCCTTCATCTATACAATATGTAGATCATGTTATAGTGACCAAATTCTTGGAAATGTAAACATTTACCACTTGCAAAACCAAGATTTTCCAAATCTGAAGCTGCAGTTTTTGCAGCAGATAAAAAGTTTATCGTTTTTTTGCAGCTTGTGCACACTTTTTTTTTTGCCTTCATCTATACAATATGTAGATCATGTTATAGTGACCAAATTCCTGGAAATGTAAACATTTACCACTTGCAAAACCATTTTTCCAAATCTGAAGCTGCAGTTTTTGCAGCAGATAAAGATTTTAAAATTTTTTTGTAGTATTTTATATTTTTATATATCTAAATAAGTTTAGTTATTTTGATTTGTATGATTGTATTATACATGATCTAGTATTATCATTATCGTTTTTTAAATAATTAAGATTATTACCTCCACATGCATTTGAAGCTCATCTTTTTTTATAGAAGTAGCAGTAGAGCAACCTGCTCATTTTAAAGGAGAGGAACAAAACTGGTGAATGCGTGCATGTCTTATGATTACTAACAACATGCCTAAGTAAAATGCTCATGCAAATTAGCACCCCTTATTTGAAGTTTGAATATCAGGATCCTATTTTTTCAAAGGAACAAAAAATATGTCAAGTAGAGCATAAAGGAAAGGGAGAGGAAAAAAAACTTGACTAAGACCTTATTGGTGGAGTAGAAAGCTTGTTAATAGGAATGTTACTTCCAGTCATGGTGACAAATAATGATTTTACTGTAAATTATATTTCTTATTGCTTATTTCAAAGCATTGTGTATCAGTCTATGCCAGAGGTCACGGATTAGCGGACCTCGGTCCAGATCCAGACCCACCTGCTGGCTAATCTGGACCCAACCTCATTTAAAACATTTATAAATAACCGCATGTTGTCCGACGACAGTGTCTAACTTCACTTGCACCGCTTCTCCTGTTAATACGGTAAAGCCCTCTGGGACCAGGCAGCCACCAGGGACGTGATGCATATGAGCCAATGAGCTGTCAGTCTGGGTTGCTGCTGCTGCTACTTTTAGACACAGCAGGCAAACCTGTGGCAAACCCACTGCTCTCATTAAGCCAGAAAAAAATATATATAAATAAAAAACGAGTTATATAAAGGAGTTTTATAAAATATGTGAATCAGGAAATTGTCTATATATCAAACTGAACGATTCTTGTTCTCTACTTAAAAAGAAACACTTAAGATTTCTAGTTCTATTTTTTTTATTTAAAACTGATAACATGGATGCATAAAAACCTCATTTAATTTCAGTGTGAAATTCTGTTTAAAGTAACGGATACAATTAAAAATGTCTCCAGTCCTTTACTGGTTGTTTTTTTCTTTTTGTTTTTTGACCCTGCTGATTTTTAATTGGTTACCCCTGTTCTATGCTAGTCAATCACCATAAAATTAAAAGAATGAAAGAAAAAGGGAAAACAAAGCATTGAGGTGGGAATACTTTTTACTTTACGTGTGGATGAATGGAAGTTTTAGTGCAATATCTCAATCATTGAGAATCCTTGAAGTTATTCATAACTCATGTCATTTACCCATTAAAAACTCATTATTGTAAGGAAAATGTTAGAGTCACTCAATAAATACTAAGATGCTCATCTGTAAACTTTCATAAAGGCCAATGAAAGCATTTGCTAAGTCATTGTAACGTGCAATGAACCAACACAACTTAACATCATTAATATCCAACTACACCGAATATAAAGTGACAATACTGCAACTCCTCATTCCTAATTAATAGTAAGTTCATCTAAAAATAGTTTGGAACATTTAAAAAAAAAATCCATTATTTTACTTTTGTTGAGGATAGATTAAACCTGAAAGCCTTTATTTATTTTTAATCAAGCTAAAATGATGTATCTTTTGTTTCAAATGCTAATGTGTGAAAATGAAGCTGTCCAACAGAGTTCAGTCTTTAAATGCACCATAAACTTAAACTATTCCTCTCTTACCTGCAGTCATTCCAGATAGTTAACCCTCCAAAGACTCCCCTCCCGAAAAAGCTCTTTCACAAAAGTATGTATATTTATATCCACATGTATATATATAAATGTGCGTATATATGCGCGTGTAATTACGTAGGTCTTCCGGTTGTGGGTAGCTGTAAGTGACTGGGAGGGGAGTTTTTCAGCACAGGTCCCACGGGTTGGCTGTCTACTCGTTTGTTAATGACAAGCATTTGGGGGAGTCATCGATTTCCCCTGGCATTAATTAAGAGCAGGCTCATTAAAACGTTTGCAATACATCCTGTGTTAACTTTGCAGTCGTTTTGTTGCTCTATTTTTTCCCCCCATTCTGTGTGTTGTTCATCTTTTATTTTGCGACAAACAACCTTGTGACATCAGAGAGAAAAATTAGGGGAAAATGCAAGAGGTCTTTTGATTATTTAGCTTTTGGTTAAACAAAGGGAGTTGCAAAATCTGCACTCATCTCACATTGGCAGGATTATTTATTGTATAAAAATAACAAAAAAGTAAGGTTTTTGTTATTTTATTCCAAAAAAATGCTTCAAGAGGGAAGGGCCGCTAAGGATTAGTTGTAAATATTTAACACAACTGTTGAAATAATAAGAGAAAACTCTTGGCTTTGATTCCAGCTAAGCTCACTAACGGTGGGAGGCATTTGAGCAGACATCCATTTAGGAGTGCAATCTGTCTTAAAAGCCCATGCCTCTTATTCCGAGCAGCCATATTGATCCGTCCAACTGTTCTTCTTGTGTGTGTTTATGTCTGCTGCCAGGTCAGATATGTGTTCTTGGAGCCTGCCAATGTCCGTGCACTGCTGCCTGACCACAGTTCATGAGGTGATTTGTTGGATTCTGTCTTACCTTTTTTTTATTTCTTTTCTTGTTAGAGTTGTAGCCTCCTGTCACTCTCTTTTCCAACTGGGGCAATTGTTTTTTTTCCCTGTAGGAGGATGAAGATAACAACATATCTGTTGTTACTCTTACAGCTCATTGAATGCAAGCTTAAATAAGTTTAAAAAGTAACTTAATTAAAAGTAATTATTCTACTATCATGGAAAAAAATATTAGACCTCGATATGTTTGTTTTTTCTTCATTTTTTTCCTCTAGGTGATATACCTTTAAGCAAGAAATTGATATAGCAGCATGTATTTTCATGCTCATAATTTATTAATTCAAAAATTACATAAATTAATGATATAATCAGAATGAGCTCTAAAACAAGGCTGTCTCACAGCTACTGTCTTCTTTTTCCCATTTTACATTAAATATATAGAAATATATTGAAGATCATCACAAAACCAGGGGCGTCAACTGACTCAATACTATAATGGGGCACAATCAGGCACCAAATAAAATGCGAGCACAGATGGCGCGCAAGCAAAATCATTTTTGGGCAATTATTTAATTTACAAAAGCATGGGCACAGATAATTAATGCAAGCACACAAGCAAGTATTTTATAGAACATATTTATTATTATAAAGCATCATAAATAAATTGTAAAATCAGATTGTTTTTTTCTGCATCTTTAAATATCTACCTGAACCAAACTGAATTGGCCCACTTGGAAACTTGGAGGGGAACGCCGTTTTTTTTTTTTTTTTTACATTGGGCCCAGGATTTTACATTATTACATCATTTTCTACTCACCAATATTAGTTTTTTTTGTCATTTGGAGCCGTTCTGAAGATATTCCATTAGGTTTGTTAGGTGTATTCTTTATACATCATGTGCATTGTTATTCTGTTAGCCAGATTAGACAGAGTAGAAGGCCTTCCTTCACATTGTGGATGTCACTGTGTGTACGGAGGTCAACTAATCAGGACAGCCTTCGTGTCTTTAAGAATAAACGGGTTATGGGAACATCTTGGAGCAGGTCTGATAGAGGAGAGCTATCTGTAACCCTGAAGCATATAGGCAAGCTGCATATGGGTAAGGGCATTGATGGCGTGTCAGTTTCTGATATGGACAGCTAAGCATCCACATGATGCAACACATAGACTCATAAGGTATAAGAAGCAGGAGATGACCTTGTTCGGGGCTCAATCTTCGCCGGACGCTCGCGGACGTGACGTCCTTTTTTATATGTTTTTACCCAGTTTGAGTTAAGAGTAGTAAATAACTTGCTCCCAGGAAAAGAACCGTGAGGAAGCCCCCGAGGTGCAACGGCTTTTTTAGGGGACATAACTTCCTCATTTAACAGGTTATATCCAAGTAACGTCTTCCTATGGGCAACGACTTGAAGGCACAAACTAAACTGTTCATCATTTATTCTTTATGGTACGCCAGCATTCAGAACATGTAGGCGAATCACTGTCCCCCAGATATCCGAGGTTATATTTTTTATATATATATTTTTTTTAAACAAAATGGCGCATGTATGACGTACGACATCCACACGCCAGACTGGAGTTGTGACAGGCAGCCCGGTCCACAGGCGGCTACGTTCTACCCCTTCTATTCTTTCTAGCTAATCTGAATCCTTCAATTCCATTTGGAGAGCGAGATCATCTGCGGTCGACAATCTGAGATTCACACGGAAAATAATAGAATATAGTCTACTTTTTGTAGATGTTTGTTAATTAACATAGTTGCTTTTAAATAAACACATTCTCAATAAAATTTGTTTTTATATATTAAACAAATATAAAGCTGACTAATAGCTTATAAAATCATTAAGGTAAGGCAAGGCAATGCAAATTTATTTGTATAGCACAATTCAGTACAAAGACAATGCAAAGTGCTTTACATGATTAAAATACAGGAAAATAAAACAGAATCAAAGCAAGTAGGAAAAAATAAATAAATAAAATAAAAAATGCAGAAACAAAAAAAGAATATTAAAAACATTTGGACTAAAGAAAATATGTTTTAGTTGAACTGTTTAACTAGAACAGTCGAAGGCAATCCTAAACAAATGTGTTTTTAGTCTTGATTTAAAAGGCTTTAAGCACTTTTCCAGTTTTCTGGAAGTTTGTTCCAGATAAGTGGAGCATAGGAACTAAATGCTGCTTCTCCATGTTTAGGTCTGGTTCTAGGTCTGCAGAGCAGGCTGGAGCCAGAAGACCTGAGTGGTCTGGAGGGTTGATACACTGATAGCAAGTTTGTGATGTATTTAGGTGCTAAGCCATTCAGAGATTTATAGACTAACAGAAGTATTTTAAAGTCTATTCTCTGAGATACAGGGAGCCAGTGGAAGGACTTTAGAACCGGGGTGATGTGCTCTACTTTCTTAGTCTTAGTGAGGACACGGGCAGCAGCGTTCTGGATCAGCTGCAGCTGTCTGATCCACTTTTTAGGCAGACCTGTGAAAACACCGTTGCAGTAATCAATTCGACTAAAAATAAACGCATGGATTAGTTTTTCCAGATAATGCTGAGACATTAGTCCTTTAATCCTGGAAATGTTCTTCAGGTGATAGAAAGCCAACCTTGTAATTGTCTTTAAATGCTTTTGGAGGTTCAAGTCTGAATCCAGCACTACATCTAGATTTGGGGCCTGATCAGTGGTTACTAGCTGAAGCGACTGAAGCTGTGTGCTAACTTTAGATCTCTCCTCTATTGGTCCAAAGATTATTACTACAGTTTTGTTTTTATTCAGTTGAAGAAAATTATGGAACATCCAGGCATTGATTTCTTCTAAGCATTTCCTCAGTGCTTGAAATTAAACACATACAATATGTTTGTAGTTTTGTGACACTATATTGGACCATGCAAAACACAGATTTATCTTCACAAAGCCTCAGAAGGACAAGATTTATATACAAAAAGTAAACCTGTACATGAAATTATGTTTTTGTTTTATAAAGGGTTTTATAATGTTATTTATTGTCGGAAATAATATAAATATACTGGTGTGTTACATTAGTATACGTTTTATTTGTTTTTGGTATACGTCTATAAAGGATTGCAGTAATCAAGAAGTGCAGACACAAAGGCATTAAAGAGGGTGGTGCTGACAGGAGTGAAAGTGATAAAGGAGCTGGAGAAGAGTATACACTGCAAAAAATGGAAATCTGTATGAGTTATTTTTGCTTAAATTGAGTGAATTTTGTCTTGAATTGAGGAGATAAGTAAGACACCTTGCCAATGGAACAAGACAATTTACATTTAAAATAAGAAAAAAACCTGCTTTGTCTTATTTCAAGTGAATATTATCCAATTGTCTTATTTTAGGAGTAGAAATACTGATTCCATTAGCAAATTGTCTTATTTACCTACTAAAATTAAGGGTAAAAACACTTTTGTACTTATTTCTAGATGGTTTTTGCAGTGTAGATGGTTCAGCCTTGTGCTACATCAGAATATTGTTTTTATTTTTCAGGTAACTTTTAATATAATTTTTATTCAGACTGTTGGTCCTGTGGGTTCATGCTTGTTTCAGAGTAAATAGCCTTTAGTTCTTTTTTAGGTGGGAAGGTGGAACAGGGGTCACAGTTCAACATATCTCTCCTTATTTCAAATAAAAAAAATGTTAGTCTTCTGCCTGATCGTCCATATCATCTCAATTAGATATTTTAGCTTTATAGAAACATAGTGTTTGGAATTTCACTATAATTAGAGTTTTTAGCAAGATTAAAAAGAGTAAATATCCTTTCACTGTTCAAAGTTGTTGTTTCAGAACAAATTTCTAACAAGATAACCGAAATGACCTTGTTTTCAGAGGTTTGTATTCTTCATGGAGTAACCACTGAACTCGCTACAAAGCTCTGAGGGTCATCCAACAAACAAATAACAAAAACTAATTTGTCTCTGAGGCATGAAGTTACTGAAATTTTTTTTCATATATATATATTTTTTATTTTCAGCTGAAAAACCTTTTCAAAGTTTCTCCTAAAGTGAGTTGACCATCCTAAAAGTTAATAAAAAAATTAAAAAATTTTCCTGCTTCAAATGCATTCCTTTTATAATCGCAAACTAAAAAGAAAGCTGTTATGATTGTTGATCTTTCATATCCATTTTGACAGCTAATAGTAACTTATTTAAAATGATTTAAACACACAGCTTGCTACCTGTTATAATCCCTTTTAAAAGTGTTGCCTAAGACCCTACCACTATCAGCCAGAACATATTTTAAAAATGAAAAATACGGATTTTAATATTGCCAGGTAGAAGGAGATAAAAATGTCAGAGCTAGTAGCAAAAGGGCAATAACTATATGGAATCATGTAAACCTCAGTTACCTCAGTGGGGTTTGTTGTGTTTTTTAAGTTATATTCTGATCCAGCACCTGCTACTTTCTTTGAAATGGAAATGCACCTTTAGTCTTATTGCAGCAGAATCATTTATTAATCTTTGAGTTTACTCCTTTTAGTTTTCTTTCACCCAAACACTTACATATAGAGCATATTTCAAAGGTGTACAGCTTAAAGCGTTGCTAACTCAACTGCTGCTGTGGAGCTTCGTTGCTCCTTCGGGGCTGCTCTTAGCCTGTTCGTTATCTCACTGATTAATGCCGTTCCTGCTTAATCGATTGGAAGTTTTTTGTGGTAACTTTGTTGCATTTGTGATTTTTCAGATATATAAAAAGGGTTTTAACCAAAGTCTTCTTAGATTTTTTATTTATAACTTTCACAGACCATTGCTGGAGTGTCTAATAGTTGAAAAAGTAACTAAGGTCATCAAATACAGATGATATTACATTACAATAGACTGAGATTGGAACCTATGAGCAACTGAAATCACCCAGACATTTTGTTCATTTAACCGTTTTCTTTAGAACAGAGGTGCCAAAACATTTCAGATTCTTTGACTTATACTCAGACTGACATCTTTTTATGTAAAAAGTTATTTTTTAAGGAAAAAAGCAAGCTTTTACTTTTTCACTTTTGTACTTAAGTATATTGTAGAAATGCAAAAATGTCAGGTGCCTTCCAATGATGACATAAATCTGAATAAAACATGATTAGGTTCTTTTCTAAGCTAAGGAATCATTGGCACCTTTAATAATCTAACACTTTAATAATCCCAGAGAGAAATTACTTTTGTTACACTCTCCAGTTACAGTTATATATATATATATGTATATATATATATACACATCCAACTACACAAGATAATAAAGATAAAAATAAAAAAAAGAGATAAAATATTGTAGCGGTTAATTGGTGCTGTTATGTGTTATGTGTTTCCCATGAGGCTTAGCGGCAGAAAAGAGAGCCAAACCGTGAGTGAAAAGGCTATCTGTCTGAATGAGAAGACCTGTGTGTTCCGCATTAAAGTTGTTAATGTTCTGGCTATCTGACTCCGTGTGTCTCTTCATTGAGATCTCAACGGAGGTTACATTGGTGTCAGAAGTGGGATAGCTGAAAATGACATCTCTACAGAACATTGAACGGCTGATAGCCGAACTGGAAGAAGAACTCACGTTCACAGAGGGGCAGCCTAGCTTGGAGAGACGGAAAAGAAAAAGCAAATTGCCTTTCTCAAGGCAGGTGGAACGAAGCACAGAGGAACAAAGCGCGGGGAACACTCGAACCAGCAGCAGCCGACCAGACGGAGGGAGTGCTAGCAGCCGACCAGACGGTGCGAGCGCTGTCCGCGGGCGGCCTTTGTCAAGGCTGGTAAGTGCCCGCGTCCCTGCTTCCCCGCCTACCATCAGAAGACAAGAGTCGGAGAGGATTGCTGGGGAGGAGGTTTCCCAACGGCGTCACCCCCCAACTCTACCCAAGCTCCCTCGTTATAATGGGGAGACAGCCCTGGATGGTTACCTTGTCCAGGTTGAGATGGCTGCTGAACTGGGTAGCT